>NC_133662.1:106565951-106865951 GCF_037893015.1 Macrotis lagotis | reverse complement strand
TAAAGTTATTTATTTGTTTGTTTGTTTGTTTATTTATTTATTTTGATTTTTGCAATTTCCCCCCAATCTTGCTTCCCTGCTCCCTTCCCCTGCAAAAGGCAGCCTGTTAGTCTTTACATTGTTTCCATGGTATACAGTGATCTAAGTTGAATGTGATGAGAGAGAAGCCATATCCTTAAGGAAGAATAATAAAGTATAAGAGATAGCAAAATTATATAATAAGATAATGTTTTTTTAAAATTAAAGGTAATTGTTTTTGGACTTCATTCAAACCCCACAATTTTTCTGGATACAGATGGTATTCTCCATTCCCCAGAGTTGTGCCTGATTGTTGCACTGATGGAATGAGCAAGTCCATTAAGGTTGATCATGACCCCCATGTTATTGTTAGGGTGTACAATGTTCTTCTGGTTCTGCTCATCTCACTCAGCATCAGGAGCTCAAAACTTTTAAAAAAAACCCAACATTTAAAAAATTTGTAATTGGGGAGAATAATTTTAAAAAAATAGAACATTCCCTTATTAATAGGAAAGCTATCTTTTAACTTTGGCATCATGGTACTGATATAATATTTGCATTTGATCAGGGTTTATATTATTAGTCATTACGTAGAATAGTCTTTTTTGCTGTGCTTTATCATTTTATACAAGATTTACTGTGTTTCTGTGAATTTTTCATATTTGTCATTCCTCATGTCACAAAAATATACATATAATTTGTTAAACTATTCCTGAAAGGATACATTCCCCGCCCCCAGATTTTTATGACTACAGATGATGTTTGTATGAAAATTTTTGTGCATATGGGTCTTTTCTGACTGTCTATAACCATCTTGAGATATATATACTTATAGAAGAGAAATCTTTGGATCAGAGAATTATTTAATAACTTTTCATTGTATAATAAAATATCTCTCCAACAGTTAATTTTTCCCATCTTTTTGGTTCTTTACTAACTTGATGGCTGGAAGTCTGTCAGGCACATTTTGAAATCAGATATAACTGTAAAGGAATTGCACCTGTCTTGTGCCTTAGCCCAGGTGGTGCACATGAGCAGTGTTCAATAAATGTATATTGGCTACCCTGGCTTATTCCCTGAATAGAATCCTTAACATGGAAACTCAAAAGATAAGAAAAATGTACACAAGTATGTCTGCATGATCATTCATTAGGTACTGCAGGAGGATGACTTATTGGTATGTCAATAGAAAAAAAAGTAACATGTTCTCTTGGGCCAGGCCTTTAAGGATCCTAGAGATGGTGAAATTCCACAATTCAAGGGGTGGCCTTGTTCTTTTTGAATTGTTTTAGGAGAAGGAAAGAAGGGTTAAGGAAGAAGGGGAGGGAAACTTAGAAGTGAAGGGCATGCAAGCATGGAGGAAGTATGAGGGTGATATATGTCTGACAAGCCTCATTTTCATCGATATTAGACAAAATAAGTAGAACATATATAAAAACACAGAAGGTAAACTCATTGAACAGAAGGAAAATAGATGCTCAGGATGGGGAAAGGGTTAAGTGGTATGGCAGGAGCAGTGAAGGAATGACAGTCCTAGGCAAAACAAACTACATTAAAGATGAGTTTTTGTTTAGGAGAAAAACCTTAATTGTTTTTGAAACTACTACAAAATTTCTTTAATATAGTTTGGGCCCTTTTTTTTTCCTCCTCTTCCATTTGGGGCCTAACTCATCCCAGCTCATTCTCTGTTTAAGATGGGGATATTGCCAGTTCAGTAGGGGGCTATCCATCTGACTGCATATCATAATCTGACCGGTAGTTATTCTTTATTCTCTTTTTTAACCTTTCTTTTTTATCCCTAAGCTTAAAACAATACTTATATATGGTGGGCATTCTAATGACTGCTTGTTGACTCTTAAGACTTCAGTTTTGGCATTCTGTACAAGAGTGGTGAGCATTTTAATTACTATACATATCCTTTTTATTCACTACTTGTTAACAATTTTTGGAGAATCACTCAAAATTAATTTTTGTATCTATTAAGGAATCTTGAATGATCTTAATATGGGAGATAACTTAAAATGGGAGATAACTTATGGAGAAAAGTATTTGATGTTTATATTTTCTTTATTGAATCAGAATCTTTTTATGGTCATTTAGCAAAAAGATATAAAGGGATCTTATATTTCCTGCCTCTTTAGTCCATTGTATAACTTTAAAGATGTGATCAGCTATAGAATACTCACATGTAAGAATTATCATTTAAAATTGTGTTATTTCTCTAGTCAGTCATTAAACCTTTATGAAGTATTTACTCTGTTCAAAGCACTGAGCTGAGTTCTGAGGGAAAGAAGAAAGACAAAAACAGCCCTTGACCTCTAGAAGCTTATATTCTAAAGGGAGAGATGACATGCAAGTAACTAGATAACATACATGATATGTATAGATGGGTTAGAAGCAATGACATTTTACTTAAGATGGTCTTTAAGTAAGTGTAGAAGGAAGTCAAGGAACACAAGAGGTGGACATAATAGAGCAGAGAATTCAAAGAGTAAGAGGCAGCCTAGGTAGGGTCTTAGATGACTTGGAACTCAAGTTAAAGGAATTAAAGGTAGGCCCATACACTAGCACCTAGAGTGTAGAAAGGAGTAAAGTTTAAGAAGTCAGAAAGATCAGAAGGGTCCAGGTTACAAAAGATACAAAACAGTAGTTTTTATTTAATCCTTGAAGGTATAAGGGAGCCAGCAGAACTCATTCAGTAAGGGGGTATGTGGTCAAATCTATACTTTAGAAAAATAAACTGAATGAAGAACAGATTGGAGTAGGGAGAGAATTGAGGGAAGCATTCAATGAGGACTAAGTAATCTAGGCATGAGGTAAGAGCACTTGTTCTAAGGTTGTGACTTTTTTGAGTTGAAAAAATGGAATATATGCAAGAAATGTTGTGAGGGTAGAAACTCTTGAGTTTTTAATTTAATTACTATGCATCTTTTCTTTGTAGGTATTTAATAAATAATTTGTTGACTTGATTTTGATTTATATAGTATAAAGACATATATATTATATATAATTTTGGCATATGGCAGGTAACTTAAAAAATATTTGGAGTTGGATTGAAATAGTTGCTGTATTGAACTGGTAAAAAGTAGTAAAAAAAACTGAGAAAAAATACTATAGGACATTTTGTATATTTAAAATTGCAGTATATTTTTTTTTCCTGTTCATGACATCACATTTTTCAGGTTTTTGTGAACTCGAGAAATAAAGCATCCTCTTTCTACAGCAGTTTTTATTGTTATTGTACAGGGAGGCTTGTGTGGTTTTTTAAAAGGTTATAGAAGACTTAATTATTGTTATGTCAGTCTCCAGTTAAAAAAACTGAAGAAGTGTAAACTCTTATTTAAATATAAACCAAGTCAGGGAAATAAGGAGGAAAGAAGAAAGGGTAATTTTATTAATGTGGGGATAAATTACAATTTCCATATGATTATTTCACTTACTTTATATTGCCTATCTTTTGATTTTCTTTTTTTCTTATGCAATAGAGTTTTCCAGAGAAAGATCTTCTTCATTGTCCGTCTAAGGATACAATTGAAGCCCATTTTATGTCTTGTATGAAAGAAGCTGATGCTTTAAAGCATAAAAGTCAAGTCATCAATGAAATGCAGAAAAAGGATCATAAACAACTCTGGATGGGATTACAAAATGGTAAATATAGACTATTCTCTTTGAAACCCTTTAGAAATGATTTTACTTTAATTTTTTTTCTCATTATTAAATTTAATTTAATTCAGAAGGCAAAACAAATGCTCAAACTGAAAACAAAGTGTGTCCCCCCTGAAAACAGTTGAACATAATATGAAGATAAAAGATCAGGTCATGCCACCATGTAGTTTTATAGTTTACCATTTGTTAAAAATAAAGTCTGTGGGTTTTAATAAACTAGTACCACCATTATTCATTTTATTTGGCATTTATTTTGTTGCCATTTAATGTTATGAATTTCATAGCTGTAAGTCAGTGTTATTTTATATCTGCTTTCTTCCCTCTACATCAGTGGGTCAAACTCAAATAGAAATACAAATTAAACTTAATCCCTCTGGGTCACATTTTGACTTAGAAAATTGCTTATTATTTTGTATTTTTGTTCTTCTGTATTTTTATTTATTCATATTGTTAGATATTTTCTAATTACATTTTAATCTGGTTTGGGCAGGCCACAGTATATTTGACACCTCCGTTTTATCTTTCTTATGTTTTTTCATGTTGATTTGAATTCTTTGTATCTGTTCTAATTGTCCAGTGATATACTCTTAGTTTTTGTACCATCGTTTATTATAGGCATTCTTTGGTCACCAGGCACAAATTTTGTATCCAGCCCTTTAACATTTATAGATGGTACTGTGTGTATGCTTCTGCAAAGAAAAGGCTTTTCTCTCTCTTTTTAAGAAAAATTTATTTATTTAAGAATATAGGGTTAAGTGGCTTGCCCAAGGTCACACAGCTAGGCAATTATTAAGTGCCTGAGATCAGATTTGAATTCAGGTCCTCCTGACTCCAGGGCTAGTTCTCTATCCACTGCTCCACCTAGCTGCCCATGCAAAGCCTTTTCTTCCTGTCTCCTATCTTCTTGGTTTAAGCTAGTAGTGTGATGACTGGTTCCTTTAAAGGGCTTGAACTTGTAAGATTCCATGTTGTTTTCCAAAATAATTCTATCATTTTGCAGCTCCACAAAAAAAAAAACTAGTGTGACCCTACTAAAGCTAGTAAGCATTTTTCCCCCATCTTTTATATCTTTGCCAATTTGATAGATAGTTCTCTGATTTAAGGGGTTGTTAATTGATTCTATTTTTCTTTCAAAAAAATGCCTCTTCATATTCATTTACTATACTTGTCATATATATTTGCTATATCTGTCTTGTATGTCATGGCTCTTAAATTTAATAATCTATAATTTGTACAAACATTAGACTTTTATCAAAGGTGATCCATGCAAAATTTTTCATTCTTTACCTTTTCCTATTTTTAACTACATTACTTTTATTTGTGAAAATACATTTTATTCTTATAGAATTGGAATATTTTGTCTTAAATTTTCCTTTATAAGATGACCTGTTAAAAGTTTTTTCCAATACACATTTATGAAAGATATAACTTTATATTCTCTCCTTTTATCATATATCTTTTATATTTAGATTACTTATACATTTGGAATTTATTGTGGTATACAATATAAGATACTTATCTAAACTTATTTTCTGCTAAACGTCAATCCAGATTTTGATGAATAATGAGTTCCTTTGCCAGTAATTTGTGTTCTTAGGTTTTTTAGACACTTTAACTCTTTGATTTGATTTAAATTCTTATATCTTTTACTCATTTACTTTTATTTTTTAAAAAAATTACTACCGTATTACCAAATTTACTATTTTCAAATATAGCTTGAACTCTTATAATAAAACTATTGCCCCTTCTTTCTTACCTTAAAAAAACCACACATTTCCTTTGATGTTCTTGTTCTTCATTAATTTTGTTGTTTTATTAGATTAGTATATAAAATATAGAGATTAATTGGATGATTTTTCATTGAATTAGCCTAGTGTAGGCATGAATCTTAAATATCTTTTTAAATCTATTTGTTTTTCAACTCTCTCTTTCCTCTTGCTACCCTTTTCCAGTAGAGCACCAAACAAAACCCTCATAAGTAAACATATCTGTATGATTGTGTGTATGTGTGTGTGTGTGTGTGTGTGTGGTGTTTCTCATTTTGAGGTGTGTGTGTGTGTGTGTGTGTGTGTGTGTGTGTGTTTCTCATTCTGAGTTTTAAGTCCATCACTGCTCCAGCAGGTAGTAGTTAATATGATTTTATTTTTATTTTACTAGACTCACAATTTGTCATTGCATTAATCAGAGTTCTTAAAGTTTTTACAAGTTGTTTTTCCCTATAATGTTGTCATTGTGGAAATTCTTTTAGTTTTGCTTGTTTCTCTCTGTTCAAGATCATAAAGGTCTTTGCATTTTACTCTCAAATTGTCCATTTTATCATTTTTTATGGCACAGTGATAGTCCATTACATTCATATATAATAATTTGTTTAGCTGTTCCCCAGTAAGTGGGTACCTCCTTGGTTTTCAGTTTTTGGGTACTAGGAAAAAGCTGCTATAATTACAAGATATACCAAGTCTTACAGTCTTAAACTTTAATACTTTACAAGCTATTTATTATTTTCCTCTTTTTTTATATTTGCCAATATGATCTCATATCAATAAAAATTGTTTTGTAGTTGCATTTATGCAAATCTGATATATATCTTGCTAGGTTAACCTCTAGGTATTTAATGCATTTTGTTGTAATTTGAAATGACATTTCTGTTTCTGTTGAGTTTTTCCAGTTTTTACTGATACTGTTTAGAAATGTCTAATGGAGAAGGCTAGGTTGCGCAGTGGATAGAACACTGGCCCCGGAGTCAGGAGTACCTGAGTTCAAATCCGGTCTCAAACACTAAATAATTACCTAGCTGTGTGGCCTTGGGCAAGTCACTTAACCCCATTGCCTAGTAAAAACCTAGAAAAATAAAAAATAGAAATGCCCAATGGCTATTAATTAATTGAAAAGAAATATTCTATTCATTTGTTTAATGTGAAGATAACAGTGCTTTTCATTTTTTCCCCTATAAGTACTTAGTTTTTAGCATTTTTATAAAATTAGAGAACATTCAGTAAATTTTGGGTGTATATGCTCCATTACTTGCTGTTCTGAAAACTAATGCAAATCAGATATTAGAACATTTTGGATACATATATACATGTACATATATGTAAAAAGCCTTAAACGGTTTCTCACTGCCTTCTGAATTGTTATTGTTGTTTATCCATTGTGCTTGAAGAAATCCCAAATGATATCATGTTGGGGTCAGTGTCCAGTGTGACTGATCAGACCAGTAGGAGTTCAGTGGCTATACCAGAGGTCAGGCACAAATAAGTCTGTATGGATATTTGGGGTGGAGATGTCTCTAAATTTGCTTTTCTTTTGAGCTACTACTACTATTCTATTTTGCTTATGGAGCATAGCACCTTCTCTGATGAGGGCATGCTATACTCGACAGTCTTATACCAGTTTCTCCTGTATCTTATAATCAATATCAAAGTTCTTTAGAGAGAACTTGATAAAGCATAAGCAACTGACTGGTAGCCTATATAGTTATGTGGTATTCTGTGCTCTGCCAAATTACTGTTCTTTCCACCACCTATCCCCTTCTCCTCTCTAGTCTTTGTACATTTTCTCATGCTTCCCTCAAACTTCCATGCTCAGTACTACTTCCTCTGTTGAGCCTTACCTGATCCGCTACTATTGCTACCTTCACAAGAAAGTTGTTCTTCATCAAATTTCTTATTTTGACTGCCTTTCTTGCACTTATTTTACGTATGTGATCTTTGTTATCTTTAGGACAAAGACTAAGTAATATATTTTCATATCCACCATGATATAAAACATATAACTTTTTATTTGTTTCTGACATTAAAGGAATATTTTTAGCATACTTGTGATTGAAGGAAAATCTCTTCTGAGGGATATTAGATAAAGACATGGAATCTGGAATAGAAGATAGAGATATTAAAATTAACTCATTTGGCTGTGAGAAAGAGTTATCGAGAGAACTGTTAGAAATATGTAGACCAGAAATGAAAAGTCTTTTTTTTCTTTTATTAAAGATTTTATTTTGAGTTTTAAAGTTTTCCCCCCCAATCCACCGGAAAGCAATCTGTGAGTCTTTATTTTGTTTACATGTTGTACATTGATCCAAATTGAGTGTGATGAGAGAGAAATCATATCCTTAAGTAAGAAACAAAAAGTATAAGAGATAACAAGATCAGACAATAAAGATATATTTTTTTCCTAAATTAAAGGGAATAGTCCTTGAACTTTGTTCAAACTCCATGGCTCTTTCTCTGGCTGCAGATGGTATTCTCCATTGCAGACAGCCCCAAATTGTCCCTGATTGTTGCATTGATGGAACGATCAAGTTTATCAAGCTTGATCATCACCCCCATGTTGCTGTTAGGGTATACAGTGTTTTTCTGGTTCTGCTCATCTCACTCAGCATCACTTCATGCAAATCCCTCCAGGCATCCCTGAATTCACACCCCTCCTGGTTTCTAATAGAAGAGTCGTGTTCCATGACATACATATACCACAGTTTGCTTAACCATTCTCCAATTGAAGGACATTTACTTGATTTCCAATTCTTTGCCACCACAAATAGGGATGTTATGAATATTTTTATACAAGGGAGTTTTTACCCATTTTCATCATCTCTTTAGGGTATAGACCCAGTAATGGTATTGCTGGATCAAAGGGTATGCTCATTTTTGTTGCCCTTTGGGCGTAGTTCCAAATTTCTCTCCAGAAAGGTTGGATGAGTTCACAGCTCCACCAACAGTGTAATAGTGTCCCCGATTTCCTACAACCCTTCCAGCAATGATCATTATCCTTTCTGGTCATATTTGCCAGTCTGAGAGGTGTGAGGTGGTACCCCAGAGAAGCTTTAATTTGCACAGAAATGAAAAGTCTTGAAATTCAGTTTGATTATCATAGATCTGACATAAAGGGCAAGAACATCCATCTCCCTTTTCTTTAAATTTTATTTAAGACAATGGAGTTAAGTGACTCGCCCAAGGTCATACAGCTAGGCAATAATTAAATACCTGAGACTAGATTTGAATTCAGGTCCTCCTGACTCTAGGGCAAGTGCTCTATCCACTGAGCAACCTAGCTGCCCCAAGGACAAGAACATCTAAGAGAATGTTTTGGGGGGGTGTTTTGAAGAACAATAGTCAAAATTAGGAAAGACTTTTTGAATTTATTTTTAATAAGTTGGAGATGTATAATTTCTATGTCGAGAATATTGAAAGTATTGTAGCTGTGAAATAATCTAAACCAAGACCTCAGATTCTGTTAGTATTTTGAAGAGAGAAAGATAGTGGGAGCCAGCAAGCAAACAACTATGTAGAAACAAGTTGCCTACAGGTGAAATTAAAGATAATCTCAGAAAGACCTCGCATTAACAGGCACTGAGAAAGGCTTCTTGTAGAAGAGACTTTAACTGAGACTTAAGGGAAACCAGAAAATTCTTTATATATTTCTATTCGACTTTTGATTATTAGGCAGGCTTTTGCTTAAAAATACAAAACAATCAGTAACTTACTATTTATATGAAAAAGTCACAGGCTGTTAATAATATAACTCTTGGTTAACTATAGGTGAAGATTTGTCATAATTATGACATAGCAGATGGTACAGTTCTTTTGAGAAGGGCACCTGTCTTTAGAACATAACAACTAAATGAAAAGTTTAAATATTATTGAATACTTTCAAATGCTAATTTTAATTTCCCAGACCTCTGTGAAAGAGAAATAAGTAAAGCTTGTGAAACTAAGAAAACTCTTTTAAGACATTCTGAGCTTTCAGTGTGTTTTTAATAGGTTTTCATTTTAGATCTAACGATTTTTAACCTCCCTGTGAAACATAGTTGATGACCACAAAAAAGAAAAGAAAGTACCATTTGTATTAGCAACAAGACAGTTATCACTACATCTGCAAGTTTGTTTTTCTATGAAACTTCAAGCAATTTTCTTAAAATCCTTCTTACTTTTTCAGATGCTATTTATTTAAATTTTATTAGATATGAAAATATATATAACATAGTTTACATGTATAACCTATATAAGATTGCTTGCTATCCTAGGATGGAGTAGAAAACTTTACAAAAAGTGAATGTTGAAAATTATCTTTACACGTCATTGGCAAATAAATGAATCAATAAATAAAGCAATATAATTATAAAAAATATTATTATTGAGGAGAGGGCCCAGTTACCACTAATTAGTATCTTTTTTCTAGGTCTACATCTTGCTGAAACATATAGGATTCTGGTGGAGTTGGGCAATGTTATTCTCTCCTCTTTCCCTCAGGGCTCATGACTATGGGGGGGAAAAAGTAGTTTCCTCTTTTTTTTGCAAGGCAATGGGGTTAAGTGACTTGCCCAAGGTCACACAGCTAGGTAATTATTAAGTATCTGAGGCTGGATTTGAACTTGGGGTTGTCCTGACTCCAGGGTCAGTGCTCTATCTATGTCCATCTAGCTGCCCCAGTATCCTCTTTTGCTTATAGTAGAGGTGGTTTATTAAATGGTTTGTTTATTAAATAAAATTTTATAAAAAGGAAGTAATAGAAAATTTTATTAGAAAATCTCTTTCAAATTCCATTAGCCAAATGTAAAACCCAGTTTCTTTTTTTTAAGGGTTTTTTTTTTTTGCAAGGCAAATGGGGTTAAGTGGCTTGCCCAAGGCCACACAGCTAGGTAATTATTAAGTGTCTTGAGACCAGATTTGAACCCAGGTACTCCTGACTCCAAGGACGGTGCTTTATCCACTGCGCTACCTAGTCACCCAAAACCCAGTTTCTAACAAAAATAGATAAGGAGTTAAAGCAGGTTATTTAATTAAGTCAGAGTTTAACTGAGCTGCAGTTTAACCTTTCAGTTGTCACTGAATATTTTGGATAATTTTTATTTTTTTTTCTAATAGGGAAATTCATAGTACCCTAGCAGTTTGCCATTATCGCTGAAAATAAGAGATGATGTCTAGAATATATCAGTAACCAAAAATAATTCAGAAATTGTGTTGTTTGATATATATTAAGAATCTTATTTTCAACTGCAGTTAGAAGATATAAATATTATGATTCCTGTTTTCATAAAACAATATTTTGAAGAGATGGAAGTAAACACTTAAATAATTGGATTAAATTTGAGTCTTGACTTTAGGTAAAGTGCTGGGAATCGAGGTAAAACTTACTGATCCAATTTTAAGAATTCCCATTTTTCTTTTTAAAAAATGAGGATTCAAGGGCGGCTAGGTGGCGCAGTGGATAAAGCACCGGTCTTGGAGTCAGGAGTACCTGGGTTCAAATCCTGTCTCAGACACTTAATAATTACCTAGCTGTGTGGCCTTGGGCAAGCCACTTAACCCCATTTGCCTTGCAAAAACCTAAAAAAAAAATGAGGATTCAGTTCAGGTAATATTTATTAAGCACCTACTGTTGGAAGGCCTTGTAGTAGATGGGCCCCAAGGATCAAAAAGCAAATAGTTATTGTGCTCAAGCATTTTCCTTCTGTTGGAAAGATTTTACAAGTATATAGATAAACAAATAGAATTTAAATACTAAGGCAGGTCTAATTGGGATTTATTTTTGCAAATGCATTTCTGGTTATTAGGAATGTTGTTGCTAAAAATTGAAGAAAAAACTGCCTAATTTATAATAAAGGCCTAAACATTGACACTGGAGTACTCAGCCTCATCTAGGAAGTAGTTTCTGTATTATGCTTTGAAGGAGACTTAGACATAGTGAGGAGGGAGTGCATTCTAAATACAGGAGACAACCTGTTCAGTCACAGTCAGGAAATGCAATGATTAGGAAGCAAATCAGTTGTACTATTCTAGAGAATTCATGAAAGGAATAATATATTTTGGAGCCTAATTGTAGAGTTCTAGACAAATGATTTTGCATTTTCTTTTAGCATCAACAGAGAAGCACTGTCTTAAAAATATCAATTTAGCAGCTGATAAATAGGAGAGGGGGTAACACACTTGAAGCTGAGAGACCAGTCAAGAGGTTATTGAAATGGTCCAGGAGAGGTAATGAAGACCTGATTAGGATATAGTCTGTGTGAGAGGAGTTAGGGGACATGTGAAAAATATTGTGGACAAAACTTAGCAAGTTAACTGGTTTATGTTCACTTAGCATATGTTCACTTAGGATAATGATCATTGTTGGAAGGGTTGTGGGAAATCTGGGACACTATTACATTGTTGGTGGAGCTGTGAACTGATCCAACCCTTCTGGAGAGAAATTTGGAACTACACCCAAAGGGCAACAAAAATGTGCATACCCTTTGACCCAGAAATACCACTACTGGGTCTATATCCTGAAGAAATGATGAAAAAGGGCAAAAACATTACGTGTACAAAAATATTTATAGCAGCCCTGTTTGTGGTGGCAAAGAATTGGAAGTCCAGTAAGTGTCCTTCAATTGGGGAATGGCTTAGCAAACTGTGGTATATGTATGTCATGGAACACTGTTCTATTAGAAACCAGGAGGGACGGGATTTCAGGGAAGCCTGGAGGGATTTGCATGAACTGATGCTGAGTGAGATGAGCAGAACCAGAAAAACACTGTACACCCTAACAACAACATGGGAGTGATGATCAACCTTGAAGGACTCACTCATCAGTGCAACAATCGGGAACAATTTTGGGCTGTCTGCAAAGGAGAGTGCCAGCTGTATCCAGATAAGGAGATGTGGAGTTTAAACAAAGTTCAAGGACTATTCTCTTTAATTTAGAAAAAAACAGATATCTTATTGTCTGATCTTGTTACGTCTTAGAATTCTTGTCTCTTCTCTAAGGATATGATTTTTCTCTCATCACACCCAATTTGGATCAAGGTACAACATGGAAACAAAGTAAAGACTGACAGAGTGCTTTCCGTGGGGGTGGGGTGGGGGAGGGGAAGTAAGATGGGGGGGGAATTGTAAAACAAATAATATCCTTAATAAAAATAAATAAAAACCCCCAAAAATCAGGAAAAAAAAGAAAACTGATGCTATCACCAATAAAAGCATATAAGAGAAAAAATACTATCCAACATTCCAGGACGACAAGCAAAAGAGAAAATTGAGTCAGTTTTTTTCCCAAGTAATGGGTGTAGCCCTTATTTGTTGTCTTTACTGTGAATATATCTTTTTAAAAATCCTTTTTTGTATTCCTTGAAAATCATGGCTCATTTTGAGGGTTTTGTCATCTTATAAATATGCAGCTCTTTTAAATTTTTTTGATAGTGCCTCTCTTTCCCCTTCTCAGAACTCTCTTCAATCCCTTTTGCATTTATTTACTATCCAATAAATATTTTAGGCACCTATTCTGTGCCAGATATTGCTAAATTAAATTAAGTTAATTAAAAAGAAATATTTTGCCTGATTTCAAGGAGGGGTAGGCAATTTATAAGAAGGGGAAGGAAAATATCAAAGGATAACTGTCTTGGGGAATATTGTTCTGTGAAATTTGAAACCAGACAGAGCAGCAGAAGCAAAGTGAAGTGAACCCAGAAGTCTAGTTTCTGTTCTCCAAAGAAAGTCATTTTCCTTTAAAAATCTGATTTCATTAAAAAATTCTTTGTATTAGTATGTTAATTTAATTGTCTTCCTTTCCCCCCTATCTAGAGAGTCTGGGTTAATTTAGTAATTTCATTGGCTTGCCAGTGGTAATAGTTGGTAGAGGGTTAAGTCATGTGCATTTCATCATTTCCAGAATAAGTTTTCTAGGAAGGCAACACATGTTCTGATTAGCTAGCCATATCAAGGATGATCATGGATACTTCAATTACCCTGCAGCAGTTGCTCACCGACCATGCTTGTATCTTTTTCTCCTAAGACTAATAACAGGTTTCCTTATGCTCATGAATCATCATTATTCTGTGGATCATTTGATGCTTTTTCTTCAAAAGTTTTGTAGTTCAATGTTTATAGAAAGATCTTTGGTATAAGTTGCAGTAGGTAGGTATTTTTCCTCTCTTTTTTAAAAATCGCATTCTTCTAATCTTTAGTCTCTTGACTCTGGTTTTAATTCCCCTTCATTTCTTTATTCCTAACAAGAGATTTTATAGAATGTTCAATAAATAAGAAGCTAGAGAAACATTCTTTTACTTTTTAACTTTGACCTCTATCAGGAAGACCAGCTGAATTTATAGTCCATATGATTGCTGACTACCTCAGGCAGCACTTGTATTAAAGGTTACAGAAATAGTATCCTTTGTCCTCACTTCCTGTGTCTCAGGTCTTTTATTGGGTTCGGGAAAAACAGAATGTGTTTATGAAGTCACTCTAAGAAACTTTTAACATTTCACTTAAGGGAGAAATAAAATGATGGTAGTTGGCATTGTAATAGAGATGTGCAATACATGTCTTTTTTTTAAGAAAGATTTTATTTATTTTGAATTTTACAATTTTTCCCTTAATCTTGCTCCCCCCCCACACAGAAGGCAGTCTGCTAATCTTTACATTGTTTCCATGGTATACATTGATCTAAGTTGAATGTGATGAGAGAGAAATCATATTCTTAAGGAAAAAAACAGTATAAGAGATAGCAAAATTGCATAAGATAACGGTTTGGTTTTTTTTTAATTAAAAGTAATAGGGGTGGGTAGGTGGCACAGTGGATAGAGCACTAGCCCTGGAGTCAGGAGTACCTGAGTTCAAATTTGGCCTCAGACACTTAATAATTACCTAGCTGTGTGGCCTTGGGCAAGCCACTTAACCCCATTTGTTTTGCAAAAACCTAAAAAAAAAAAAAAGGTAATGGTCTTTGGTCTTTGTTCAAACTCTACAATTCTTTTTATGGATATAGATGATATTTCACTTAATTTCTCCTCTTCCCACAAAATCTGCTAAGTGTAAAGTTCGGCCTCCTTTGTAATACAAAAGCTGGAACTTATCCTTTTAGATCAGGTATACTATCTGCACCTGCAGTGGTCCTCCTAGCCCATTCTGAGAGACCTTCTTCACAATAGTTTTATGTTCTTTGGTGTGGGTTGCATTGTATTTATGAATGGATATTGAATTCTAAGTATGTGAACCTTGAGGAGTTTTTGTTGGGCTATGTGACCCTGAAGACACCCCTGCTTTAGATTTTATAAGATAAATCTATTCTACAGTTTGAATTTAAGATAATAATACTAAAATAGTTAAAATATTGCAAGACCTAAAGAGAATATTATTTTGAAATCCATATATATATATGTATATATATATATATACACATACATACATACACACACACACACATATATATGTTTTATAGTAACATCTCTTAATTCTTCTACAAAGAATACATAGCACTTGATCTTTTAGGAGTTTTATGATTAAAGGAGCGATACTCATGGTGTTTAAGAATTCAGCAAACATTTAATAAGTTCCTGTTTTGTGCAAGACTGGATTATACCAAGACAAGCATCTAAAAGGTTATTTTCTACTGGAGGGTTATAGCATGAATGCAAGTAAGTATAATAAAAGGTAATTTGAATAGATAATGAAGTGCCGATTGTCCTGGTTTGGGGAGACAAAAATCATTGAGGGCATCATGAAAGAAACTGACCTAAGCAACTTTTCAAAGAGCAACTTTTTCTTAAATTGAATATTCCTAACATGTACACAGGAAAATGAACCCCATATACCTAGAATGTACTACTTTCTAATGTCTGCAAAACAGAGTCTTTAACTTTCTTTGAAATATCAGTGAAGCCCAAAGTTAGACTGTGTATATTGGTGCATAAGCAAATTGGTGAATAAGCAAATTCACATTGGTGAATAAGCAAATAAATTTGTTTTTTTTAAAAAATTAATTTCTGGGGCAGCTAGGTGGTGCAGTGGATAGAGCACCGGCCCTGAAGTCAGGAGTACCTGAGTTCAAATACAGCCTCAGACATGTAATAATTACCTAACTGTGTGGCCTTTTGTCAAGCCACTTAACCCCATTTGCCTTGCAGAAACCTAAAAAAAAAAAAGTAAAAAAAATTGATTTCTGTTCTTTCCCTTTGATTCTTTTCCTCTTCCTCCATTGAGTTGGTGCCATTCTCTGCACTCTCTAGATTTAAAAAAAAATGAGTTGTATTCAGAATCAGTAAAATTGTTTGAACGCAATTGATGAATGCAATTGATATACAACTTGTGCTTTTTGTGAGGGATGAAAAATTGAAATGTAAATTCTGGTATTTTCCAGGATTTTTTTTTTGTTTCTTTTGTTTTTTAGGTTTTTGCAAGGCAAATGGGGTTAAGTGGCTTACCCAAGGCCACACAGCTAGGTAATTATTAAGTGTCTGAGACCGGATTTGAACCCAGGTATTCCTGACTCCAAGGTCAGTGCTCTATCCACTATGCCACCTAGCTGCCCCTATTTTCTAGTTTTCATAGCATTTACTGCTATTAATCTTTCTTTAATGAAATCTTTGAAATAACTATTTAGTTCTCTATGTTTTTCCCCCCATTATAACTATTAGAATTTTCTTTCTCTGAAGACATGACTTTTCTTAAAGAAATACTCTAAAATATGTATTGGAACCTGTATTTTATTTCTAAGTGGGAGGGATATGAATGATATTATTTGAGGAAAAGACTCACTCTCTTTTCCTTTAAACTTTAGGTTTTGTTTTGATTTCTCTTAATTAAGTCCTTAGAATAAAAAAAAGTTATGCTATTTTAGAAAGGCAATTTAATACTTAACTTAGTTTTTAGTTAAGATTGTGTTTGGAACTCTAATTTATATGGTATTTGAGACATATCAAGTAACAATTGGACAAATTCTTTCATTTTTTTAATCCTTGTTTTTTTATTTGTAAAATGAAAGGATGATAGTAAATATTAAGTTCCTCTTATATGCCATGGCAGTTGGCTTTCCGAAGTCTTTTCTGGGTAAAATATTCCATGATTCCATATAGTAACAATTCTATGTAACATTCTATATAAAACAGAGCATAATTCTTAACATAACATTCACTTAAATATTTATTGAGTGAGGGGTTACTGGTGAGGCACTGAATTTATTTTGTAGAGAATAAAGCATGTTTACTAGTAAAGAATTCTTTTTATCAAGGTTTACTTTTTAATTTTATAAGCTTAGCAAACATTAACGTTTCAGTATAGAAAGAAAAGCAGCAGAAGATTGGCAATTTTTATATATCTTTTATTAAATCTGTATTACTATAATATTCCTTCTGAACTGATGTTGAATTGCTAAAGTTTATTGTTATTTTTCCTCATCTTTAGGGCCATTTCTGCCCCAATGGAGTCTCATGAAGATCTTTAAAAATCGTAAATTCCATGTTATCATATTATCACAACTATGACCATTTATTATTTTTTTTGTTTTGTTTTTGCAAGGCAATGGGGTTAAGTGACTGCCCAGGGATATATAACTAGGTAATAATTAAGTGTCTGAGGTGAGATTTGAACTCAGGTCTTCCTGACTCCAGGACTGGTACTCTATCCATTGCACCACCTAGCTGCCTGTATTTATTAAATGTAATGTTTATCAGTTTGCCTCATTGAATTTTAAAAAAAAACAGAATCATGCAATATATTGCAAACCAAAATTGACATTAATCGTCATAGTTAACTGGAGAAACTTTAGCTCTAAACTAAGCCACATTTTTTAAAGTTACATCTAGAATAATAGGTAGAAAATGAGTTACCTTCTTACTAATACTAAAAATTAATCTATAAAGGAAATTTCACTAGAAAGTATTTAGTAACTATTTCAGAAAGCAGTAGAAAAGCCCATTTTTCACCCTAATGGAACTCACATTCTACTGAGGGTGACAACAAGCTAACTATACATCCCAGATAGATGTAGGATCAAATTTCCTAGAAAAGACACTGAAGGAACAGTGAATGTCCTGGAAAGGGCTCTTAGAGAATGTAAAATTGGAGTTGAATCTAGAAGGAAAGAGAGGAATGTGAAGTGACATTTCTGGGAACAGCAAGGAGTCCTGTGTCATTGAAGTATATATAGGAAGACTGAACAGGAAGAAGTGGCCATTGTAAAGGGTTTAAAGGCCAAGGAACTGATGTGATCTTGGAGATATTAGGATACCACTGGAGTTTATTGAATAGGTAGTGACATGATTAGACCTGGACATAAGGTCACATCACATAGATAGCTAAGTGGAGGATGGATAGACAAGGAGATCAAGTGGGCTTTTTAACAGTCTAGGCGTGAGGTGATGGTCTTCAGCAGGGTGGAGCCTGGGGGGTGGAAAGAGAAAAGAATTTATTTGTAGGAGAGATATTGTGAAGGGAGAAATGATAGTAGTTGGCATTATAATGGAGATGTGGAAAAATGTGTTTTTTTTTTTAAAGAAAGATTTTATTCATTTTGAATTTTACAAATTTCCTCCCTAATCTTGCTCCCTCCCCCACACACAGAAGGCAATCTGTTAGGCTTTACATTGTTTTTCCAGGGTATGCATTGATCTTAGTTGAATGCGATGAGAGAAATAATATCCTTAAGGAAGAAACATAAAAGTATAAGAGATAGCAGAATTACATAATAAGATAACTTTTTTTTTAAATTAAAGGTAATCATCTTTGGTCTTTGTTCAAACTCCACAATTCTTTCTCTGGATACAGATGGTATTCTCCATCACAGATAGCCCAAAATTGTGCCTGATTGTTGCACTGATGGAATGAGCAAGTCCATTAAGGTTGACCATCACCCCTATGTTGCTGTTAGGGTGTACAATGTTCTTCTGGTTCTGCTCATCTCACTCAGCATCAGTTCATGCAAATCCTTCCAGGCTTTCTTGAATTCCCATCCCTCCTGGTTTCTAATTGAACAATAATGTTACATGACATACATATACCACAGTTTGTTAAGCCATTCCCCAATTGAAGGACATTCATTTAATTTCCACTTCTTTGCCACCATAAACAGGGCTGCTCTGTATATATTTGTACAAGTGATGTTTTTACCCTTTTTCATAATCTCTTCAGGGTGTTGAGCCAGTAGTGGTATTGCTTGATCAAAGGGTATGCACATTTTTGTTGCCCTTTGGGTGTATGGTATGTATTTCTTAATTGGGTTATAGATTATCAGTAAACCAAACCCACAATTTTATAGGTGGAGGATAGCAAACTATGTGGTAGTTACAAAATTGCATGCTTCTTAATCCCATCCTTTTGAAATAATATCATATATATATATATATATACACACACACACACACACACACACACACACACACACACGTGTGTGTGTGTGTGTGTGTGTGTGTGTGTGTGTTCTTTCAGTGACATTATTGCAGATCTCCCAAAGTCAGTGGAAAAGTTGTATAGACAATTCTCATTTTATGTAAGTGGATCAATCCATGGACCTTTATGTAAAGAAATGTTTGTTTGTTTACCTAATTTGTATTTGTCCCTTGATGTGGGAAGGGAAAGAGAGAAGGAGAGAGGGACACTGGAAGGGAGTCGCTGTTCCTGGAGAAAAGGGACCAGAGTCAGAGAGAGACTAGAGCGGGAGGAATGTGCCAGGGCCAGAAGAACAGACACATAGTGCCTGGAAATAGACATGAGACAGAAGAGGATAGACGACACCTGGGGTCCCTAGATAGAAATGTGGTACTTGAGATCATTGGGGAAAAGCAAACAGGTGTGGCCAGATGTGGGCAGAGCAGGGCAAAGGTCTTCTCTCTAAGCACTGGCAGTCTTAAGCTAACCCCCAATCTGGGGGTTGGAGGGATAGTGGGGCTTGATGGCAGTCTCACATGTCTATTCTTCTGCTTTCATTTGAAAGGATTTAAATTTAGTATTGCCTTTTTTTTTTTTTTTGGATGGAGAGATGGGGCCAAGCTGAGGGGTACAAATGGAGAGAGAGAGAGAGAGAGAGAGAGAGAGAACAGAATTTAGGACAATAATGTTAATATAATGTTTATTTGGGTTTTGATTTCTTTCAGAATTCTTTATGTAAAGTTGAATTTTTGTAATGCAGATTTATGTAAAGTTAAAAACTGTATTATGCAAATATGTGATATGATGTGATATTTGTCATTCATTCTCAAAGAAAACCATGACATTAGGGGCCATGACAGGCACATGAATTAGATTTGAGTTAAAGGGGCTGTGCTAAGTCACCAACTTCACTTTCTCCTCGAGAGTCATCTGGGTTTAGTGGCCACATATGAATCAGGATGACGATATGACCTGGATGAGAGACAATCAGGGTTAAGTGATTTGCCCAAAGTCACACAGCTAGTAAGTGAATCTGAGACTGAATTCAAACTCTTGTCTTTCTGCCTCCAAGGCCAGTATGATAATCACTGTGCTGCCATGTTACCCTCTTATGCAAGTAAATAGATTGAATAATGTTATAAATGAATTGTACCTATTCAGTAGGATAAAAGATATTGTCAAAAAAATGAGTGACTGGAAAAGGAAATTAGATTACAAGAGTGAAAGCTAAAGATCTCAAATGAATACTCTGTATCATGCAGTAATAATCAAAAATTGCCCAAAGACCTTTAGGAAAGTGCTCCAGTATATTGGGTAGATAGTTTATAGAAAATTTATGTGAAGAAAAATAGCTACACTGGATAAGGTGTAAAAAAGTTGCATTCTTGAAAGGAATATTTAAATTCATGAGACCATGGACCTACTGATTCTACAAGTACTTTGATTAATAAAGTATACTAATTCAAATCATACAAAAAATTACCTATGTTATATTCTACATAATGCTAGTCATACCAAATGTTTCATTCAGTGAGTTCAACCTTCTCTACTACTTTCATTTAATTATTTATTAATTTAAGTCTATTGAATTGAATATTTTTTTAAAAAAAAATTTCAGTTCCAAGATTTTCTCTCGTTATACATATGAAATCATGCTAAATCATTTTACACATTACCACATTGTAAAAGAGAAGGAAAAAAAAAACAAGAAAATTAAAGTGGAAGAAAATAGTCTTCAATTTGTACTCAGAATTACCATATCCCTCTGGAGGTAGATCACATTTTTTATTATTAGTCCTTTGAAACTGACAGATCCTTATATTGATCAGAGTATAAAGTCTTTTACGGTTGATTATTGTTCCAATATTGTTGATATTATGTACCATATTTTTCTAGTTCTAACCATTTTACTTGTCATCAGCTCATATGTCTTTCAAGATTTTTCTATAACCATCCATTTCATCATTTCTTAAATCATATACTACAACTCATTCAGCCATTCCACAGTTAATGGACATCCATTCAGTTTCCAATTCTTTGCCACTACAAAAAGCTACTATATTTTTGTCTTTTTTTCTTTTTCTTTGATTTCTAGGATACAGATCTAGAAGCAGTATTGCTGAGTCAAAGGGTATGCACAATTTTATGGTCCTTCAGACATAGTTCTAAATTGTTCTCCAAAATGGTTGGAGCAGTTCACAGTTCCACCAGAAGTGCATTTTCTTCTTTTTAAAAAGTAAAGTAGCCATTGGTTTTTTCTATTTTATAGTTCTCTTTATTGTGCTTTTAATAAATGCTTGTTCTCTTCCTTCCCCTTCCCCTCACTGTTTTAGGAAAGCCTTTGAAGTCCTATACATCATTTCCTACTCTTCAACCAACTCTTCTACTACCTTACCTTTTCCTCCTTCTACTTCTAAATCTCCAGTTCTAAAATTCTGTCATTGTTCCTGAATTGGGATGATTGTCATTCTATTTCCTTATGCCCTTATTCACTATTCCTTTAATTTGGGACCAAAGTGACCCTCACTGATCATCATTTTCCTAATTGTGCTGTCTTTCCTTACTATAGCATAAAGTCTTTGAGAGCAGGGATTGTCTTTGCTTTTATATTTTTATCTAAAGCATTTAGTAGGTATATAATACATGCTTTTTCAGTCACTCCTTGATATACATCTACACATATTTTGAAAGTAGGAACCTACAACTGAAAAATAAAGACAGAGTAGGGATAACAAAATTCTTTTTAGGGACTCCCAAGTTTTCTTTCAGGATGGAAGGGCCCATTTTTTTTAAAGTATCAATATTCCTTGAGTAATGTTTTTGAAGAATCAGAATTAAAAACTTAACTTATGGTCAATGGAGTAGTGAAGTTGAGCAAACACCACACATTGCAAACAGACAATTTTGTAGCATAAATTCTCTAAAAGATGCCATGAAATACACATATAGTCATGTGGTGACTGTGAGAAATAACTAATGGACAATCCTCATGCTCCACTGATATCCTAGTAATGACATGAGAACTTGAGGGAGACTTCTGTGAGCACATCGGATGGATCCTCTGAAAGACTTGTGGCAAAATATGTGTAAGAGCCCCACAGGATGAACCAAAAATAGGTGAGTCTTGATCTGTATCATTATAGGGCACATCTGTATAAATCATAAATTAATTTGATTCTTCACATATTGTGCTGTTAAATTCCTGTTCAGAGAAAATAAAACAGCCTTATGCTTCAATTTTCAAGCATTAAAGGTTCATACAACTGTGCTATCATGATAATTTGAGGATGGAGTATGATGGAGAGAAGAATGCATTATAGCTCCCATTTTCCTTTAAAGCTATGATCCCATGGAAGATCTTTGTAGTTTTGGTCTCACAGCTACTGAAGCATAAATATACTATGATCTCATGATCTGGTAAGGAAGTGAGGTATGGGGATGGGGTGTGTGTATTAAGAAGTTGAAGGAAATATTTGGTTTGAAGAATAAAGGATGTGAGATTAAAGATCCACTTAATAGCCCAGTGATGGTTGTGCTTCATTCTTGAAGAAGTCCATGACATCAGAGAGTTCATGCCATGACAAGCACATGAATTAGATTTGAGTGAGGGGGTGCTGTGCTAAATCACCAGTTTCACTTTCTCCTTCAGAGCCATCTGGGTCCAGTGACCATATATGAATCAGGATGACAGGAGATGGTCCTGGATGTGAGGCAATCAAGGTTAGGTGATTTTGCCCAAGATCACACAGCTAATGAATATCAAGTGTGTGAGGCTGGATTCATACTCCTGTGTTCCTGACTCCAAGACCAGTACTCTATCCACTATGCCACCTAACTGCCCAATTGGGAGAACTTCATAAACATTCACTTTATTTAATTACAAAAAGATATGTCAAGAGAATAAAATATGCCTATATATGTAAATTCTTTGGTAACTTTATATCCATCAATCATTTTACTCCTTAGCTAAATTAGATATTTTGATCATGATTGTTCCAGCAATAATTTTTTTTAAGTTTTTGCCAGGCAATGGGGTTAAGTGGCTTGCCCAAGGCCACACAGCTAGATAATTATTGTGTGTCTGAGGCCGGATTTGAACTCAGGTACTCCTGACTCCAGGGCCGGTGCTCTATCCACTGCGCCACCTAGCCGGCCCCCAGCAATAATTTCTAAAAGAAACTTAAGTTCATTCTTAAACTATATATTTACAAAAATCCACAAATTTATAAGAATATTTCTTAAAATAAATTTATACTGATATATTCATCTTAATTTTGCTCTGAAACATAATCATTTTGTTATATAAATATATATCAAAATCAACATATTTATATGTAGTCTCTTAATGAGCAGCTTTGCATAAGTATAAAAATTGAGGATACAATCCAATTTGAAAGGATGAGGCACTTATTTATTACTAAATATAAAGATAATTTGCTAATCAGCCAGGGAAAGATTTAAAATAATAAATTAATTTCACAACAATTTGGATTGTAGCCACTTATTCTGCTTTAGGTAGACTTGGCAGTGAGTATTGTTGACATTAAAACTTGGTGAAAACATTTGTATATTTATTTCACAATTCATTACAGATTATTTTATTAACATAGATGTTTTGGAAAGAGGCCATTAATAACAGAATGTTGATTTGCTTCATAGTGATGGGGAATGCATTTTTTCAGTTGGCATTTATACATCTATCCAAATGAAGATCAGTGCTTTCTGTTTGTTTAGTTGGCACTTTGTTGAAAGAATGAACCTGTCCACTGATTGATTCAGTGAAATTCTTATTTCTCAGATCACTTTAATGGAGTATTTTACAAGTTTCTTCTCTCTCTTGAAAAGTATAGCTTGAAAATGAATTATGTTGAATCATTTATTTTACCTTTTTTCAGTTTCAAGAAAGCAAACTTGTTCCATTTATTTTCATTAGAAAAAATGAAAAAAAGAACTGTTCCATCTACTCAAATTCGTTATATAGAACTTGACAGAATCTTTAAGCATAATAAATTCTGTACAGTTTAAAAGCTATCCTTTTCTATATTTCTTTCATAATTTCCTTCTGTCCTGTCAGTTTTTAAAATTTTTATTTCATTTTTTCCACTTATGTGAAAAGAATTTTCAGCATTTGTTTTCTGTAAGATTTTGAGCTCCACATTTTTCTTCTTCTCTCCCTTTCCTTCCCTCTTCCTATATTTTGCCAGGTTTTAAAGAAATGCTTTAATGACCCTATTTGCTTTCCTTTTTTTTAATGGTTTGTAGTATCACTAACATTAATACTCCTTTACACATTAAAATAACAAAACAAAATACCCTTCCTTGAAACAAATCAACATAGTTAGTAAAACACATCCACTTATTAGTTGTATCTGAAAATGTTTCATTCTATGCCTCTTGTTCAGTATAGAAAAACTGATATTTATCTTGATTAATTTTGTTTTCAACTACTTTGCTAAAGTTAATCGTTTCAATTAAATTTTACTTGATTCTTTGGGTTCTCGAGATACATCATTATGTCATCAACAAATGATAGTTTTCTTTCCTTTGTGCTTATTCATCCAATTTAATTTTCTTTTTTTGTTGTTGTTGTATGTATTCTATGTCAGATAATTAATGATAATGGTATCCCTGGTGCTTGACCTCTATGAAAAGTTTTTTCATTTTTTTGGCTAATACATATGATGTTTGACTTTAGATAGGTACCATTTACCATATTAAGGAAAGTTTATTTATTCCGATATATTTTAGTGTTTCTAATGAAAATGGGTATTATATTTTGTTAAAAGCTTTTTCTGCATCCATTGATATCATATAATTTGTATTTTTTTGTTATTGATGTAGTCCATTATATTTATGATAATTTTCCCAATAGTAAGCCAACCTTGAATATTTAGTATAAATATTACCTAGTCATGATGTATGCTTTTTAAAATACATTGTTTTAGCTTTTTTGATAATATTTTGTTTATCATATTTGCATTGTTAATCATTAGGGATATAGATCTATGGGTTTTTTCCCTTTTTTTGGTCTTTGTTTAGGTATCAAGAACATATTTATAATATAAAGTTGTTCTTTTAATGCTTGATTGCTTGTAAAACCATCTACTCTAGGGCCTTTTTTTTTCCTTTTGAAGTTCATTTATGGCTAGTTCAGTTTCTTTTTTATGATCGCTAACTTTTTAAAAAATTCTAATCAGTTTCCTCTACTTTATCTTTTTTGATAGATTTGTCCAGGTCTGTAAGGAATGCATGATAGTCCCCAACTATGATAGTTTTGCTGTTTCTCTAATTCAGTTAATTTTTCCTTCAAGTAGTTAGATATTAAAGCCATTTGGTGGGTATTATCTTTAAGCCTATATTTAATTTCCTTTTAACATGCTTGTTTTTATTGTTCTTTTAAGAAAGTGATTGCTTCTGCTTTTTTGAATTGATTTGAAGAAAATTAAATTCTGCTCTATTTCCTCAATTAAACTGTGTGAGTCTTTGTTTCAAATGTTTCTTATAAGAAACACAGATTCTACTTTTTAGTCTGTTATACTTTTCCATTTTATGAGTGAGTTCATCCCTTTCATGTTAACATTGTTAATCATATTTTCTTGACCTTTATTCTTTCCTTTGCTCCCTTTACATTTTATATATCTTGTATGTACAGTTGTTTGCATCTTGTCTTCATTAGAATGTGAGCTCCTTGAGGACAGGAATTGTATATTTGCCTTTTGCTTAGTATCCCTGGTGCTTAGCATAGTGCCTGGATTTTGTAATTCATTAAATGAATATATTAAATGTTTGTTGACTATCTTATTGCTTTGTAAGTTCTGTCCCTATTATCTTTTGCCCAAATTTGTCTTCTCTGAGCTTTGCCCCTTACCTCCTACATAGTCCACTGCCCTGCACACAAGGATTTTATGATTCTTCATTGCTTACCCTATAAAGTTCACACTCTAGATTGGTAGACATGACCTTCCTCGGTCTGATAGCAACCTACTTTTTTTTTTTTAGCCTTTTCACACACTTTTTGATCTTCACCTGCCCTCTATTTGTTAGATATACTAGTCTGTTTGTTTTTTTTAGAAAATGTTTTGGTTTTTTAGTATTTTTGCTTTTTTCATTCCTTATATCTGATAAATTCTCATTCTCATTCCTATATTTTCACCATAATGAACTCTTGCTTATCCTTGAAGACTCAGCTTAGATACCACCTTCATCTCTTTTCCTTTACCAGACTGAACTCAAGAAAAACTTATTGAACTTTGTACTTCTCACACTTTTATACTGTAAATTGTATTTATTTGTATGCTTTTTAAATAAATCTTTTAAAGGATAGAAGTATGTTTTCTTCATCTTTTTAGTTCCTTATATTAATGGTCTCCAAAATAGAGTCTAGCAACTCTTACCAAGACAACTTTGGCTTGATCCCAAGGTTTGTGTGATAAAATACTTAGAGGTCCAGGAGATAGGTGTCCCTGGCCCTTCCTGACATAGTCAGTCATAGTCAATCTCTTTACCCATCACAGCTCAGTATTCCTCAAACTCCACTTCCTCTCCTATCAGGCAAATTTCTAGTTCTTCCCTTTCTGAACCAGGCAGTAGATTCCAAAAGGGCAGTATTAATCACAGGCCAATTTAGTCCTGTAGCTGCCATTGAGAAAACCACGTCTTTCTCCTCCAACATATCTACCAGGAGAAAAACAAATTACTGCTGGGATGTATGATCAAATAAGTTTGGAGACCATGAATCTTCCTTCTCTTTAAATAGATGCTTGGTGAATGTTTTCTGAATTGTATTTAAGTTCTGGTATATGTGCTAAAAAAATCAATGGTTTTATTGTTAAATTAAAATCATCCTCAACAAAACAAAGTAAATACCTTTTAAATCCTTTTGTTTCTGCTTTTTTTTTTTAATTTAACTTGAAAAACCAGAAGTTTTTCACCTTATTTTACATCATCAACTCACTGCTGAAGCCTCTGGAAAGATCCCTTATCAGAGTAATGTTTTTAAAAACATAAAATTGTATATAGAGAATTAAAAAGAAAAGCATTTGTGAGAGTTAAAATTTTTTTTAGAAGTTCAAAGACTTAGCAGTTAGGAACCTTTGGTTAATAGGCTTATACCCCAAATTAAACTATTTCAGACAGATCAACATGAGAAACTTAAAATATTAGGTTTTTTATTTAACTCAATTTTCCTTTTCTTATACATTCACAAACTAAAAGAGAGATTGTTCCCTTCATGTTTATTCATTGACTAGAAAAGAAAATCAAACTTTCCTTCTCAGTTTCTTAATTTAGAGGGCTTTTAATCTAGAGCAGGAGTGGGGGAATCATTTTTTTGTCAAAGTTCATTTGTATATTTATGGCATCATTTGTGGGTAATGAAGAAACTTAAAAATTAGCCTGCTATATTTGGTCAAGCATTTAATTAATTTCACCCCTCAAAAACTCCTAGATTTTTTGAATTTTGAGTCCTGCCCATGGTTATCATGGCAGCACCTGACCAAATGATTTCCCCAGATGTTCCCCAATCCTGAGCTAGAGGAAGAAAATATTTTACCATTTTTAATCACATATATATATGTGTGTGTGTGTGTGTGTGTGTGTATATACACATACATATATATATGCTTTTATTTGTCAATCAGCAGCATTTCATCAATTAAACATGAATTATCCTATATTTTCATAGTACACAGAAGTTTTTTTTTTTAGTTACACATAGTACACACAATAGAACCTTCTGTTGAGTACATTTAAGGAAAACAAACATTTTGATCATCTCTGGAACTCTGGAAACTTTACCTCATCTTTTATATTTTAAGACTGTTGAAATAGATCTCAGGATAGTTGGATTATATTCAGTAAGTATTCTAATTGAAAGAACATGGGCTTAGACATTAGGAAGTCAAATTTCTTTAAATAAGTTGTGTTGATATTTTTTGCTTTTATAGCTGCATTTTCCAATGTATTGGTCTCCTTCCCTGTAACAAAGATTTTCAAAAGGACAGGGAAAAGACCTATTTCAGCAAAATTACCCAACACGTTTTTTTTTAAATGACATCATATGAAGTATTCCATATTTATAGATTCCCAGCTCTGCCGCAGGAGTATGCAATGGACACATTTCTTCTTTTGGGAGTCATATTTAACAACTAAGTTTATATGCAAAGAAAAATTGAAGTTATCTCTTTTCTCAAAAAGTGTTCATACAGACTGCAACAAGTACTCATAACAGTATACCCAGAATAAATACAAAATGATTTTGATAGAGAGAACACAATTAGTGGGGGAGCTTGGAAAGATCCATGTTAAAGGTTGAGCCTGAAAGGGATTCTGAGAGAAGTGAAGAGGAGAGTGAATTTTGGAAATTGTGTCAACCAGTCCAGCAGTACAGAGGGGAGAATAAATGAATAAATCACAAGATGACCAATTCATTTAGAACATAGTTTTTGTTGTTAAATTGTTTCAGTCTTGTCCAACTCTTCAAAATGTCATTTGGGGTTTTCTTGGCAAAGATATTGGAGTGGTTTAGCATTTCTTCTCCATCTTATTTTACAGAAGAGGAAACTGAGACAAATAGGGCTAAGTGGAAGACTCATCTTCCTGATTTCAGTCCCCATTGTGCCACCTAGCTGGAATGTAGAATGCATCTAACATAGCTGGAAAAATAGATGAATGGCAAGCAGAGGATTTCATATGTAATCCTAGAGTTAATATCAAGGGTAATGGAGTTTATTGAGTTAGGTAAGTGATGTGGTTAGACTTGAACTTAAGGAAAATTACTTTGGTAGCAGTTTGGAGGATGGATCACAGAGAGGTGTGCCTTGAAGCTTAGAAACCAATTAGGAAGCTTGCAACAGTCTAGTTGAGAAATGATGAGAGCCTAAACTAAGGAAGTGGCTCTGTGAATAAAGAGAAGGGTACAAATAACATTAGGTGTTATGAAGGGAGAAACAGAAATAAGGCATCAGCTTGAATATATGTGGTGAGGGAAAGTGAGGTATTGATAATAGCACTCAGGTTCCAAACCAAGGAGACTGACTGGAAGGATGGCAGTGCCCTTAAAAGAAGTTTGAAAGTTTGGAAGTATAGGATGAATTTTGTGAGAAAGATGTGTTCAGCTTTGGACACATAAGTTTGAAGTATCCATTTTGGAACATCTAAGAAGTTGTTGGAAGTATGTGACTATAGCTCAGGAGAGAGATTAGGGCTAACTGTATAAATTTGGGAGTGATCTGCATAGAAAAGATAATTAAACCAAAGAGAGTCAAGTAAAAAAGTTTAGAAAGGGAAGACAACCCATAATAGAGCCTTGGGGTACACTCACAGTTGACAGCATGATAGATGAAGAACTAGAGAACAGTTCCAAAATCCAGAGAAAAGAGAATATTCATGAAGAGAGGATGGTTAACTGTTAGAAACTGCAGAAAAGTTGAGAAGAATGAGACTTTAGGAAAGGCTAGATTTTTGCAATTAAGAAATCATTAGTAATTTGATAGAGCAGTTTCAATTGAATGATGAAGTTGCCAAAAGTTGAGGAAAAGAAGAGGCAATAAATGGAGAACCTTTTTTAGGATTTCAGCAGTGAAAAGAATAAAAAATAAGACTATCTTGAGAGAATGGTAGAATGTTGGGAGAATTTTTTCAGACTGAGAAGAAATCAGTAATTTGGAAGAGTTGAAGAAGATTGACATGGGGGAAAATCTGGAAGATAAGATGGGATTAAGGTTAGATATATAGGGATCAAACTCATTAAGGAGAGGGGCCTCTTCTTTAAAGACTAGTAGTAAAGGAAGGATATGAACTTGATGTCAAGGGGTTTTATTGAAGAGGAAAAAAGAAGGATCTCATAGCAAATGTCTTTTTTTTTTTTCAGTCAAGTTTGAGGGGAAGTCCTCAAGGGGGTGAGAGACAGAGTGGTATAGGAGTCCAGAGAGGAGTTTTGTTGAGATTAAATAAAATGTATTAATTAAGTGTATTTATTAAGCATCTATTGTATATAAGTGCTGTGCCAGATCATTTTTGTGAGTAAAAAATGAGGAACTTAAGAATCCTGCCTTTAGGGAAATCTTTGCACAAATAAAAATATCAGTGGAGAATTATACATTATTTTAATGTTGGCAAAGCTTTTTTCATGTATTAACTCACTTGAGCCTCAATAACTGTAAGGTAGCTATTACCTTTATTATTTTACAGATGAGGAAACTGATATTCAGAAGTGACTTCTTAACATCAAATAAATAGTATCAGAATCAGAAATTTAGGTATAGTTTAAAGCAGAATGTAGTTGAGAAGAGAAGGCAAAATATGAAAGCTCATTGGAAGATTTTTAATCCCAGTAAATGTTATTTACATTGAATTGGTGATCTAGGTTCTTGAACAAAAGTATACAGTGATTATAATAATAAAAGTTTCATATTACTTAAGATATGCCTGTTTGTTATTTTACTGTTACATATGATAATAGGTAACATTTCTTTTTATGCCAACATTTTTTATGAGCAGTACAGAAGTTCACTAAATCCTCTTTGGAGATTGACATCATAAAAGAACTCCATTACAGTTTTGTAAAAATTTCTATAATCAATTACCAATTTCAGTGAGCAATACAGCACTCTCCTTCCTTCTTTCCCTTATAGGGCTGAATGTCTTGAGGTTTATAGGCTAGATTTCTTTCTTAAAGACAATACCTCTTGAAGACTTTAGCTTAGAAAGGCCAAGATTTAGACTACATTCAGAGCCATTTCCAATGGTCCTGATCTACAACTTGCCACAGGATCCAGATGACTTGGGAGGAGGTTGGTGGCTTTGCACAGCTTTCCCTCACTTAAATCCAATTCACTTGTATGTCAGGGCATTACCTCCCTGATGTCATGGTCCTCTTTGAGAACAAAGAACAATAATATGCAATGATAAATTGCTTATGTTGTTAACTGCAACTATCTTTTTTAATTTTCATTTGCCACCCTTCAACTATATTAAGAAATCTTAATTGTACAGTGTTTTCATTTAATTATTGTGTTATTTTTTTCCATGTAGTCTTTCTGTAGTTGATGGATGCTAAACATTATCAGCTCATGTTTTTAAAAATGCCAGGGGAATTTAGATTTCTAAAATTTGTTTTGGCCTATAATATCAGAGAAATTTATAATAATATAAACAATAAGTCAGAATGATACAAATAAAACTAATATTTCCATTGATAAAGTAGAACAGAAAAAAAAAATACCTGCAACTGAAAATCTTTATTATGTATAGTTTGCTTTTCCTTTTAAATATATACACTTGATATCTTTCTTGAAAGGGTAAGAAATGAATAATAAATTTTTATATAGCTTTCAGAGTTGTGTATTACTTGTCTTCTGCTTTTGACTTTCCACTGTTCTTATCCTAGCATTCTTAAATATGCTCCAATAATTCTCTTCTTTTTCTTATAATTTATTGCTACTTTAACCCCCCCCCCCCATCAATGAGATTGAGGCTAGGAGGAAACAACTCTACAAAACTTTGAAAACTATCAACTTGAAGTAAAAGATTTTTTTTAATATATTTCATATCTTCAGGCAATTTGATTAATTATTGATTAGTCAATACCTGAATATTTAGTGATATAACATAATTTTCCATTTGGATAGCAAATCAGACAAATATCAAATTACAACTTTCCTTCTTTCTCTCCTACATCTCTTAGAATCCCTGTCCTCTTTAAAGGCTCATCTTAACTGATACTTTGTTAGTGCTCTCCCCCTAAGTTTTTTTTTCTTTATTTCTATACATGGCAGAGTAGAAGTAGGGAAGAAGGTACATACAGAATGGAAACGTCTTGAGAGCAGATCACCGATCTTTTTTTAGTTAAAATGTTGCTGTATGCTTTTAGTACAGTGATTTGTAGAAGAATTAAGTTGAATTGAATTTGTGAAGATATTTAGATAATTAGGCTGTATATTTTCTATTTCAATTCTTACATAATTATCTTCGCAAACAGTATTCTCAAGATTAAGATTGAAAGAAAAAGAATACAATGTTATTTAAGATCCTTTGTTGATTTTTTAAAATGAATGCATGTAGCAGAATAGCAAAATGTTGGTTTTACTTTTTAAATGAAAAATGTTATAATCTGTTTTTTATTATTACTGACCCAATTTCAAAAATTAACTTGAAAAAACTTATTCACTTTAAGAGCAAAGTAATTGAATCTTCTGGATTTTTTTTTAAAAGCACATGGTTGGAATTGCCTCTTGAAACCTATTAAAGATGTTGAAACTTGCATGTTGAGGTTTAGTGGCTGCTGAGGTTGAAATTAAGATACAAAGTTTGTTTTTTTCCCCAAAAGCCTTGGTAGGTTTGCATTTTTTCTCCTTTTTACTATAGCAGTTCTGTTTAAACTGATACAAATGTTTTAGGCTAGTGGATAGAAATTTAATTTTGAACTTGACAAACTAAATAGGAAGTAAGTTTAAAGATGTAGGTAGTCAGTCCATTTAACTTTCCAAGTTTTTTTTTCCTTCAGCACTATGAGTAATCATTTCTTATTTATTTAATTGTACAGTGGAAAGAACCTTGGACTAAGACAAAGAAGGACCTGGGTTCAAATGCTGACTCTGCTGTTTAATATTGTTTTACTTTAGACAAGTTATTTAACTTCCCTGTGTATCTGAAATTTAGAGACTGTACTAGGTAATTTATAAATTCCCTTCTATTTCTTTTTTTTTTTTTTTTGCAAGGTAAACGGGGTTAAGTGGTTTGCCCAAGGCCACACAGCTAGGTAATTATTAAGTGTCTGAGACCAGATTTGAACCCAGATACTCCTGACTCCAGGGCCGGTGCTTTATCCATTGTGCCACCTAGCTGCCCCTACCCTTCCATTTTTAAACTGGTAAACTTACTGCTTTGAAAAAAAATTCAACAATTTGTGAAGCAGTTAATATTGTTTTTAATAGGGCTTCCATTATGAACATGAAATCCTCAGAGCAAGAATCTACATATGAAAATATTTATTATTCTTGATCTTTAATACTTACTGATCTAACTCATCCATGAATCAGTTTATAATTTTTTTGTTGTTGTTGTTTATTTTTTCTTTTATTAAGGCAATGGGGTTAAGTGACTTGCCCAAGGTCACACAACTAAGCAATTATTAAGTATCTGAGGCCAGGTTTGAATTCAGGTCCCCTGACTTCAGGGCCAGTATTCTATCCATTGCACCACCTACCTGCCCCTATAATATCTTTTGACCAAGCCTCTCTCCTGCTCTCTTTGATAATGAAGCTTAATGGATTCAGAACTAATTAAATTACTTATCTGACCCCAGAAGAGTCAGATTAAAGGGCATTCTTAAGTGAAATTCCTCAAGTACCTTTCTGTTAACATTTTGATAATAATTTGGATGAAGGTACAGATGCCATCCTTATCAAATTTGTACATAATATGAACCTTGGAAAAACAGCTAACAAATCAAATGTCAGTCAGAATCCAAAAAGATTTTCAGGAGTTTTATCAATTCTTATAAGATGATTTAATAGAGATAAACATAAAGTCCTAGACTTGGTTTCAAAAAATGAACTTCACAAGGATAAAGTAGCATTTAACAATCACTGAAGACAATTTAGGGAATTTAGAAGATTGTTAGTTAAATGTGAATCAAACCTGTGACTTGGAAACTAAAAAAAAAGGTTAATATGCTCTTAGACCATATTAAGTGGTAAAGCGTCTCACCACAGCAGAGATGATAGTCCTTTTGTGTTCTTTCTGGGTCACACTATATTCTGTTCTGAGTACTACATTTCAACATTGACATTGTTAAGTTGGAGAGCAGTCAGGAAAGGACAAAAAGAAAAGAGAAAGGCTTTAAAATCATGACATAGAAGAATGGTTTGAAAGAAATTGGAATTTTTAGCCTAAAAAGGGCGGAGAAGGTATAATAAGTGTTATTTTTAAAAAAATAAAAACTGTTTTTTTGTACTTTGTCATTATAGTTCCCCCCCAATCCTTCTCCTTCCCTCTCCCAGAGACCCATCCCACGTAACAAACATTTTTTAGAAAGAAAAGAAAAATTGGTGCAACCAATATATTGAAAAGTATAAAATCACGTTCAGTGTGCAATACCTATATAACTCACTCCACAAAGGGCTTGTTTGGGAGTATCCTTTAAAATCTCTTTTGGTGCTTCCTTGTTTTGCAACACTCTTTATAATGGTTACAAAACTTTAGATTTTTAAAAAATATAGTTCTTTTTTTTAGGTTTTGCAAGGCAAATGGGATTAAATGACTTGCCCAAAGCCACACAGGTAGGTAATTATTAAGTGTCTGAGGCTGGATTTGAACTCAGGTACTCTTGACTCCAGAGCCAGTGCTCTATCCACTGTGCCACCTAGCTGCCCCAAAATATGGCTGTTCTTGCCATTTAAATTGTGGTAGTCATTATATATTTTTCTTGGCTCTGCTTTTTTTCACTCTGCATCGGTTCATGTAGATCTTTCCATATTTCTCTATATTTATTACATTTATTATTTCTTATTATTTTATATATTACATATGATAAATAATATTCCATAACATTCATTTACAATTTGTTTGATCCAGACAATGGACATCTACTTTATTTCCCAAATCTTTGCTATCACAAATAATGCAACTGTAAATATTTTAGTATACATGATGACTTTTTATCAATGACTTCTTGGTGTACAAGTCTATTAATGTATCTGGATCATAAATATGAACATTTTAAACATTCTATTTGTATAATTTCAGATTGCTTTCCAAAATAGTTGTACCAGTGCACAGATCCACCAATAGTGCTTCTATGTGCTTATCTTCCCATAATTCCTCCAAATGTCTGTCATTCAATAAATATTTATTAAATGTAGATGACATGTCAAGCTGTTAGGGATACAAAAGGAGTTAGATGATCTCTCTGTTGAGGAGCTCAATCTAATAGGGGAGAAAACAAACTATGTTTACACATATGTATGTATGTATGTATATGTTAAATAGATAATAATTAAAAGTGAGATGCACTAGAATTACAAGGAATTGGGAAAGGCACCTAAGGAAAATGGAAGTTTTTTATGGAATTCAAAGAAAGCCAACAGGTAGAGATGAGGAACAAAAGCACAGGGGAATGCCAAAGAAAATGCCTGGAGCCAATAAAGACGATTTCCATTTTCTTTTCAGTCATCTTTGCCAATTTTCAAGATATGAATTGAAACCTCAGGATTGTTTTGATTTTCATTTCTCTTTTTAGTTTTAAAGTGTTTGATGACCATTATGTAAAAGGAGCATTAAATTCGTTTTCTTTCACCCCAAATTGCAAAATTACAGAGTAGAATTTTAGAGAAATAAATTTACTTTCATTGTAAGGGAAAACTATTTGACAAATGTAATTATTTAAAAGTGAAATAATGTCATTTAGGGTAGGGGATGTTATGACGCAACCAAGTTCCTTAAATAAGAGGTTTGGAGAAAGGGATGCCTTAAGAAATTGAGGATGGAAGGAAAATTTTTAAAAGATTGTGAATCAGTTAAAGAAATACAAAAGAATTGTTTGGTTGCTGGGAGGGCCTAGTTGAAATTATGCCACATATAGTTGGTGTTGGTTCAGCCAACATAATTTCATGATTTTTTCCAGTTCAGTTCATCAAGGTGTGTAGAGGAGTGAAGGCTGCAAATTTCCATGGGAGTAATTAAAGATTAGGGTTTGGCCAAGCATGATTAAGTCAAATGACTATATTGTATAGTATAAAGTTCAGTGGGAAGGAATGAAAGTAGTTTGCACACAAGTGATGGCCTGCAAAAGAACTGAGGGGCGAAGGGAGCAGAGGTGACAATAAGAATGAAGAGCAGAATTAGGAGTTCTAAGGAAGGTGTAGAGATGTAATGAGAAGAGCATGATCAGATAAAGGAATTTCAGAATTCATTAATATGAAATGAAATATTTCTCCTTAATGGCAAGATCTGGATCATAAACAACTCTTTTTTATATATATTATTTGTTTTCCAATTATATACAATAGTAGATTCTAACTCATTTTTTGTAAAGTTTTGAATTTTACAGTTTTCACCCTCCCTTCCTTCCCCCATCCCCCCCACAGAAGGTAGTCTGATCATCTTTACATTGCTTCCATGATATGCAATGATCAAAATTGAATTTGTTGAGAGAAGAAACATATCTTTGAGGAAGAAATAAAATAATAGAGATAGCAAAATTATGTAGTACTTAAGACAACTTTTTTAAAAATTAAAGGTAATAATTTTTGGTCTTTCTTTAAACTCCAGAGTTCTTTCTCTGCATACAGATGATATTCTCCATCATAGATAGCCTAAAATTGTCCCTGATTATTTCACTGATGGTGTGAGCAAGTCCATTAAGGTTGATCATTACCCCCATGTGACTGTTAGGGTACATGATGTTCTTCTGGTTCTGCTCATCTTGCTCAGCATCAATTCTTTTTTTTTAATAAATATATTTTTTCCAATTATATACCATAGCAATTTCTACTCATCATTTTTTGGTAAGGTTTTGAATTTTACACATTTTCCCCACCCTCCCTTTCCCCCCAACAGAAGGCAATCTGATAATCTTTACATTGTTCCCATGATATGCATCGATCAAAATTGAATGTGTTGAGAAAAATCATATCCTTGGGGAAAAAATAAAATATTAGAGATAGCAAAATTATGTAGTATAAAAGACAATTTTTTTTAAAAAAAATTGAAGATAATAGTCTTTAGTCTTTATTTAAAGTCCATACTTTTTTCTCTGGATTCAAATGTTATTCTCCAACCCAAATACTCTAAAATTGTCCTTGATTATTGCACTGATGGAATGAGCAAGTCCATTAAGGTTGATCATCACCCCCCCCCCCCCCCATGTTGCTGTTAGCATGTACAATATATTCTTCTGGTTCTTTCTCTTCTCGCTCAACATCAGTTCATCAGTATCAAGTCATGCAATTCTTTCCAGGCTTCTCTGAATTCCCATCCCTCCTGGTTTCTAATAGAACAAACAGTATGTTCCATACCATACAAATACTACAATTTGTTCAGTCATTTCCCAACTGATGGACATTCACTCAATTTCCAATTCTTTGTCACCACAAACAGAGCTGCTATTAATATTTTTGTACAAGTGATGTTTTTACCCTTTTTCATGATCTCTTCAGGGTATAGACCCAATAGTGGTATTGCTGGCCCTTTGGCCTAATTCCAAATTGCTTTCCGGAAAGGTTGGATCAGTTCACAGCTCAATCAACCATAATCATCTCTGTGTGTAGTTGAGTTAGGATCCAATAGGTCATGTAACTGAATAGACTGAGTAGTTAGAGTATCTAAGGGTGTTAGTGTCTTGGTGTGGTGATAAATTTGGATTGCAAGTAACTCAAAGGAAGGAGCTACTGAGTGACACTGAAAGTAACAGTGATATCAAGAAGTATTTTAATTCTCCACCCAATGACCTAGTAGATTGAAGGTATGTGTGGCAGTATAGCTAGTATTTGAAAGAATAGTCAGGAATGCAATAGTTTCTACAATAAGGAAAGCAAGAAGGTGTAGGAATATCCATACCCTTGAATGAATGAGTCTAAGCCAAGTATCATGTCTGGAGAGAAGTCCATGGAAGGAGACATGGGATTCGTTCATGAGCCTCCTACATTATGGGTGGGTGAATTTATCCCACCAGACTTGTCTCACAGAAGACAGGATTAGGTGAAGCTAGAGTTCAACTCTCAGAAAGTTTTCATTCTACCAGGATAGTAATGCAATATGTACATAAATAAGTTTAGACCATATTGTGTTTTCTTTTTCACATTAACAGGGGAAACCTCTCTGGGAAGTGGTACTTGAAGAGGATTGTATTTCAGATGTGGTTGACTGTGCAGAGGAATGGAGATAGGTGATGGCATGCTCTTTCTTTTGCTGAGTGATTCTAGAGACCTTTCCTTACCCCATGAGGAAAAAAAGCTCATTATTTATATCAGACAGTTATTTGAAAATCCTCAATTCTATTCACTTTGGTATCATAGAAGTTGAGAAAAGTAACCATCAGTTATTGTCTATGAAGTCAGCTCAACTTATTCCTTTATTATAATGTTCATAGAAGATTAGATAGTAATTCTTATCTCTAGGAGCATTATTTTATTTTTTTTGCAAGTGAACTTTATTATTACTATAGTTACAGTAATTTTGTTATAAGAGTTATCATAAACCCCCCCCCCCAAGAAGATGAGAAACCTCAAGAATAGTGAAAGAGAAAAAAAATGTACTTTAGTCTGTGTTCAGATTCCAATGGCTCAGTCTCTAGGGTTGAGTTGCTCTCTCTCCTTTTTTTTTTTTTTTTTTTTTTAGATTTTTCAAGGCAATGGGGTTAAGTGGCTTGCCAAAGGCCACATGGCTAGGTAATTATCAAGTGTCTGAGGTTGGATTTGAACCCAGGTACTCCTGACTCCAAGGCTGGTGCTCTATTCACTGAGCCACCTAGCCGCCCCAAGTTACTTTCTTTATCATAAGTCCACCAGAGAAGTTGCTTCAATATTTTCCCCACAGTTGCTATTACTAGCTGTATCTCCACTCTATTCCTCCACACTCTCATTTATTCTTTTCTCTCTTTCCTTTCATCCTGGCCCTGTTCAAAAGTGTGTTGTATCTGATTACCCTCTCCCACAATCTTCCCTCTCTTCTGTCACCTATTCCCTCCCCCCATTCCCCCTTATCCCATCCCTTTCTTCTCATTTTTCTCTAGGGTAAGATAAGATTTTATACTCTCTTAAGTATATATGTTATTTCCTCTCTGAGCCATTTCTGATGAGAATGAAGGCTCACTCATTCCCCTTTGCCTTCCCCCCTTTCCACTCCACTGAAAAAGCTTTTTCTTGACTCTTATGTGAAATTTCTTAGCTGCTTCTTCATCTCCTTTCCCTTCCTCCCAGTACTTTCTGTTATCAATATCTTCTTCCCATGCAGGAATATCATTAAGTTCCTCATAGTTAGTTCTTCTCATCCACCCTCTCTATGGTTTACCAGAGTGTCCTGTACTTGGAGATCAAACTTCCTGTTCAGCTCTGGTTGTTTCAATAGGAAAGTTTGAAAGTTTCATTGAAAGTCCATCTTTTCCCCTGAAAGAGGATGTTCAGTTTTGCTGGGTAGTTGATTCTGTGTTGTAAAGCAAGATCTTTTGCCTTCCAGAACATCATATTCCAATCCCAACGAACCCTTAATATAGATGCTGCCAGATCCTGTGTAATCCTGACTATGGAGTCTTGTGTGACCAGTGAATTACCTCAATTTCTATTTTACCCACTGCTTCTAGGATCTCGGCAATTTTGCTGTATTATTTCTTGAAAAATGAAGTCTAGGCTCTTTTCCTGTTTGTGGCTTTCAGATAGCCCAATAATTTTTAAATTATATCTTCTGGATCTGCTTTCAAGGTCAGTTGTTTTTCCAATGAGATATTTCACATTTTCTTCTAATTTTTGGCTTTTTTTGGTAGAGTTTTATTTCTTCCTGATTTCTTGCAAAGTCATCAGCTTCCTTTAGTTCCATTCTGCATTTCAAAGAGTTATTTTCTTCAGAGAGCTTTTTTTATCTCCTTTTCCAGCTGGCTAGTTCTGCCTTTTAAAACATTCTTCTCCTCATTTGCCTTTTGTTTTTTTCCCATTGGGCCTAAACTGGTTTTTAACATTATATTTTTCAGTATTTTTTTGTAATTCTTTCACCAAGCTGTTGATTTTGTTTTCATGATTTTTCTGCATCACTCTCATTTCTCCTCCCAATTTTTCCTCCACCTCTCTTAATTGCTTTTCAGTCTTTTTTTTTTAAGCTCATCCATAGTCTGAGCCCATTTTCTATTTCTCTTGGAGGTTTTGGATACTGAAGCTTCGATTTTTGTCATCATCTGAGTATGTGTTTTGATCTTCCATTGGACTGAAGTAATTCTCTGGTCAGATTCTTCTTTTTCTGTTGTTTACTCATTTCCTCAGCCCAAGACAAATTTACAGCAATTCCAAGGCTTTGGGGATTTTTTTTTTGGGGGGGACACCCTACTGGGACCTATATCTCTCCAAGGTCTTATGCTCTCTTGCCTGTGCTTTAATATGTAGATGACCACAGCACTTCCCTCTGCCCTGGAGCTGTAAGGATGGGTCCTGCTTGGCTGTCTTAGTATGGAAGCCCAAACTACAACAGCAGAGTCCTACCCAGAGGGAGAGTAGAGAAATGTATGTAGTCTTCCCTGACCCCCTTACCATCTGTGATTTGTGCTTTGGAGGTGCAGGTTCTGTGGTCAGTGCTTTCTCACTCCACACTCATTCTTGTGTGGCAGAATTCTCTCCCCGCCCCTTCAAGCTGTTCCTGGGCTGTGCTGCCGCTGGGACTTTTTCCTACTCCCCGTCCTGGTGGAACACACCTTTCCCACAGAACTTCTAAGTTATCTTGGACTGGGAAAATGTATCACTCAGCCTTTCTGTGGGTTCTGCCCCACTAAATTTTGGCCTGAGTCATAATTTGTTGGCTTTTGGAGTTTTGAGGGGGAAGAAGTTCCCAGGAAATGTTGCCTTCACGCCACTGTCTTTGCTCCACCCCCAGCATTTTTTACAATGATCATATTTCATACAGTAATTTACTTATTAAAATGTTATAAAATGATTTATTTTAGCCATGTTTTTGTTAAGCCTTTGTAGTAAAATAAAATCTTAAAAATCATCACTTGACCAAGAGATTTGTTCCTTTTTAGAAGCAAAAAAAAAATGTCTTTTATTTCATTTTTGTGGTAGAGACACCTACAATAAAATAAAAATTTGAGGTATATATTTTTTCTTATTGTAAAAACTTAAGATAAAAGAGACTATGGGAATTTTATAGCCAATAGGATATGCAGAAGTCCCATTCCCATTTTTTCATCCATTGTGTTTTTTTTAGTAGCATATGTATTCCTGTAGAATGAGTGTTCTTGAAAGCCTCAAGTGAAAATACAACAAAATGAAAACATTTATTGCTCATTGCTCTTAACTTTTCCATGAAATAAAATTTAATATTGGAATCTTGTGGTTTGCTTTGCAATCTCCTACTTGAACCTTAAAATGAAAGAAAATGAAGAGATGAAGTAAAATTTGCCAATTACTTATTAACTGCTCAGAAATTTTAGAATGGAAGTTTTAGATCATAGGCTAAAATGTGGTCTATTCTTTATCTTTTGTGTCAGTTTTTTTTATTACATGACTAACTGATAGTTGGTTTATTTTCATTTCTTCAATCTTCTTTCCCTCTGGCAGTATAAAAACTTTGCTTTTATAAATTTCTATTTCAGTGCCTCATTGTGTACTGGTGGTGACTCTGAATTCTTGAAGGCTATGCCGGCAGAGTTTCCTGCTTTGGCAGTTCCTAAAAACTTGAAAAGATTTCACATATAGACCCAACAAACAGCTCTGTTGTTTGTAGACCATTAGATTGGCAATATACCAAGGCACTGTTTTTTAAAGTTGTATTCCTGATACATAATAAAAACAAATTACTAGTTGTCATTATACAATATAATAAACATGAATAAGATAAGCCTATGCCCTTTCTTAATTCTTAATCCTAAAACTCATATTTGACATAATTTTTGTTATTCATGCATATTCCTATCTTATATCAAAGGGGGATCTTTTGCTAGCATAGTGCTTCACACTTATTAAATACTTAATAAATGCTTTATGACTTTAGTTGTTCGCAGTATTTCTCTTACTCTTTCTCCTCTGCAACAAATATTGTACAAATGCCCCATTTATTACCAATAGTGGTCCTTTAATTATGTTCATCTTAAGCCTTTTAAGACCAGATGATCAAGTATCCCATGAAATTATGTTACTTTTGGACATCAATTCTCTATTTGCCTTTCCAAGGAAAATATATGGGACTTTAGTCGTAACTTCCTTGTTATTTGGTTTCATTTCTATTGCAAGTCAATATCCATCCATTTGGTTCAGTTACTCCAGTAGTTTTTCGAGTAGTTGGTCAAGGATTACTGTGTGTTTCTTGGCATCCTCTACTTTTCTCTGCCACTTTTCTACTCTCCTTATAGGAGTAGGGAGAATTATGAACAAGGGTCTTTTAGTCTTTTTCTTTATTTTAGTGATTAAACAGTTCAGTATTATTAATTTAGTAGGAGCACTCTACTATCATGTACTACTATGCCAGTCCTAAATAAAACAGACTCTTTCTGCTGTTAAATCTTTGTAGTTGTTAGAACCAAATCTGCCTGAACTTGTAACTCTGCAGGCTTTCTTCCACAGTATTTGGAAGAGTATCATTTTTGTGCTAAAGTTATAAATTTTTTAACAATTTTTATTCATTTTGAACTTAAATGCAAAAAAATTTGTAAAAAAATATTTCCCCATATAAAACAGATCAGAAGAGAATTCAATATAAAACATCAATTTCCAATTCAGAGTTTACTTTTTAAAAAGCTTTGTTAAGAAAAATAAAATTAAAAAATTAAAAAAACTTTGTCATAAATACTATATAATTTCAAAACTGCTTAACTTTTCTTTGCTTCCTTCTAAATTTTCTTTTGTTTTCTGCTTTACACTTTTTTCTCCCTCCCCAAACTATCCTAGAGAAGACTATTATCAGACACAGATATATATATATATATGCATATATATGTGCACATGTTTGTGTGTAATACCGTACCATACATATTTCTTTTTTTAACAGTTCTTCCCTCTGAATGTGGAGAGCATCTTTCTTCATAGGTTCTTTGTAGCTGATTTGAGTATTGTAAGTTGCCTTAGAACAATATTGCTGTTGCTGTGTACCATACTATCCTGGTTATTCTTATTTTACTTTTTGTTATTTCATACAGGTTTTTTCATATTTTTCTAAAATGAACCATCTCCTCATTTCTTATGGCTTATTAGACTCATTGCATCACAATCAAATACCACAACTTGTTTAGCCATTTCCCAATTGAAAGGTCTCCTCAGTTTCCAGTTCTTTGCTTCCACAAAGAGAACTGCTTTAAATATTTTAGAACATGTAAGTTCTTTTCCTTTTCCCCTAATCTCCAGGGGGGGAATAGTGATATTACTGGGTCAAAGTGATATTACTAGTCAGGGTGAAACAGTTTTATAACTATTCGGCATAATTCCAAAATGGATGGATCAGTTCACAGTTCCACCAAAAGTGAGTTAGCGTCCCAGTTTTCCCACATTCCCTTTGACATTTGTTGCTTTCCCCATCATTTTAGCCAATCTAATAAATGTAAAATGATACCTCAGTTGTTTTAATTTACATTTCTCTAGTCAATAGTGATTAAGACTGTTTTTTCACATGACTATAGATAGCCTTGATTTCTTTGTTTGCAAACTCCCTTTTCATATCCTTTGATCATTTATCAATTGAGAAATGATTCATATTCTTAAAAACTTGACAAAGTATGTGTTTGAGAGATGATACTTTTATCTGAGAAACCGTCTATAAAAATTTCTCTGAATTTTCTGTTTTTCTTCTAATCTTGGCTACACTCATTTGTACAAAATCTTTTTCATTTAATGTGATAAAAATTATCCATTTTATATTTCATACAGTTCTCTATCTTTTGTTTATTTGGAAATTGCTCTCCTATTCATAATTATAATAGGGAAATTATTCTGTGTTCTTTTCATTTTCTTATAGTTATCTCCCTTTATGTCTAGGTTATGTATCCATTTTGACCTTACTTTGGTAAATGGTCTATACCCAATGACTGCCAGACTGTTTTTCAGCTTTCCCAACAATTTTTACCACATAATGAATTCTTATACCTAAAGTTTAAATCATTACATTTGTCAATTACAGGGTTACTATAATCATTTGCTGCTATGCATTATATACCTGTTCTTTTCCATTCATCTACCTTTCTGTTTCTTAGCCAGAAACAGCTAGTTTTGAAAATGACTGGCTTACAATTTAGTTTGAAGTCTGAAACTGCTAACCTTTCTTCCTGTACATATTTTTTCATTAATTCCTTTGAAATTCTTGACCTTTTGTTCTTCCAAATGAATTTGTTATTTTTTTCTAGCTCAATTAAATATTTTTGGTCATTTAATTGGTATTGAATAAATAGATTAGTTCATACTTCCTCATTAAAAATTAATATTTTCCAACTGTTTAAATTGACTATATAATTATATTTATGTAGTTTCTGAGTTTATTTTGGTAGGTGTACTCCCCAGGTATATTTTACTATCTACAGTTAATTTTAAATATGGGGTATCTCTTACTCTTTTTTTTGTTGGTGATATATATAGAAATGCTGATGATTTTTGTGGGTCTATTTTATGTCCTGCTACTTTGTTAAAATTAGTAGTAGTTTCCACCAACTTTTAGTTTACACTTTAAAATTTTCCAAGTATTTTCTGCAAAAAGAGCAAGTTTTATAATCTCATTGCCAGTTCTGATTCCTTCAATTTCTTTTTCTTCTTTTATTGCTATTGCTAGCATTTCTAATATAATATTGAAGAATAATGGTGACAGTAGGCATCTTTGTTTCACTTCTGATCTTATTAAGAATGCTTCTAAAACTTATCTCCATCATAGTGCTTGTGGTTTTAGGTAGATAATTCTTATCATTTTAAGGAAAAATCTCTTTATGCCTATACTTTCAGATTTTATAGTAAGAATAAGTGTTGTATTTTATCAAAATCTTCTTCTGTATCTAGTGATATAATTATATGATTTTTGTTACTCTTGTTGTTGATATCAATAATTTTAATAGTTTTTTATGTTAAATCATCCCAGCATTTTTGGTATAAATACCACTTGGTCACAATGTATAATCCTCATAATATATTGTTGTAAGTTTCCTAGTTAGTATTTTATGTAGGATTCCATATTCTTTAATGAAATTGGTCTATAATTTTCTTTCTCTATTTTTACTGTTATTGGTTTAGGTATCAGAACTATTCTTGTTTCATAAAAGGAGTTTGGTGGGGTTCTTTTGCCTTTTATTCCAAATAATTTATTTAATATTGGAATCAGTTCATCTTTAAATGTTTGGTAAAATTCACTTGTAAATTCATCTGGTCCTGATGCTTTTTTCTTAGGAAGCTCATTTATGGACTGTATAATTTCTTTTCCTAAAATAAGTTTATTTAAATGTTCTATTTCCTCTTTTGTTATTATAATGTTAAAATATGTGTGTGTATGTGTATTTGTAAATATTCTTCAATTTCATTTAAATTGTTAAATTTATTGTCATCTAAGTGAGCACAATCATTCCTTATAGTTGTAAATGAATCCAACTTTTCTGGAGAGCAATTTGGAATTACGCCCAAAGGGCATTAAAAATGTGCATACCAGCAGTACCACTATTGGGTTTGTATCCTAAAGAGATCATGAAAAAGGGTAAAAATCCTACATATACAAAAATATTCATAGCAAATTTTTTTTTTTTTAGTAGCAAAGAATTGGAAATTGATGGAATGTCCATCGAGGAGTGAATAAACAAATTTAGTGTATGTATGTAATGGAACATGATTTTCTATAAGAAATCCTGAGGGACAGGATTTCAGAAAAGCCTGGTAAGACTTTTCCTGAATCAATACTGAGTGAAATCAGCAAAACCAAAAGATTATACATACCACCAACTGCATGGAGTGATGATCAACCATGCTGTACTTGTTCATTTCAGCAGTACAATAAAGTCACTTTTTTTGTTTGTGTTTGTTTTAGCTTTCACAAGACAATGGGATTAAGTGACTTGTCCAATCTAAATAAGTATTAAGTGTCTGAGACCAGATTATGATTTATATCCTCCAGGACTCCAGGCTAGTGCTCCATCCACTGCACCACCTAGCTGCCCCAATCAAAGACAATTTTTAAAGATTTGTGATGAAAAATGCCATCCATATTCAGAGAAGGAACTATGTTTATTCTTCATTCTTGAAGAAGCCCTATTTATCAGGGAGGTGATGCCATGACAAGCACATGAATTGGATTTGAGTGAAGGGGTGTTGTGCTAAGTCACCAACCTCACTTTCTCCTCCAGAACCATCTGGTCTAGTGGCCAGATATGAATCAGGATGACTGGAAATGACCCTAGATAGGCCATTTGCCTATGGTCACACAGCTAGAGTCAAGTGTCTGAGGTTGAATTCGAGCTCCTATCTTCCTGACTCCAAGGCCAGTACTCTATCCACTGTGCCATCTAAGCTGCTTTTGAAGGAACTTAATTTAAATGATTTAAAAAAATTAAATGGAATTTAAATGAAGACCAAAACTTATTATCTTCAATTTTTAAAAGTTGTATTATGTCATTTTCTTCTTTCTAATATTTTTTATGTTTGGATCTGATTCTTCTCTCATAACATGATCAATATGATCTATTTTTAGAATGGTTATAAAAGAGTCTATATCAGATTGTTCTCTGTCAGGGGAAGGGGAGGGAGAAAAATGTATGAAACTCAAAATATTGCAAAAAAAAGATTGGTAAAAACTGCTAATATATGTACTTGGAAAAACAGAATTTTTTTTAAATAAAATAAATAATTCCTTATGATTGCTTTGATTTCTCATTAGTAGTATTTTTCACCCTTTTTATTTTTTAAAAATGATTTGGTTTTCTTTTTTTAATCATATTAATGGTTTAATCTATTTTATTAATTTTTTCATAAAATCAACTCTCAACTTTATTCAATAGTTTTCTTCCAATTTCATTAATTTTACCTTTAATTTTTAAGATTTTTAATTAGGTATTTACCTGAGAACTTTTAATTTGTTCTTTTTTCTAGTTTTTTAAAATTGATACCCAATTCATTGGTCTGTTCTTTTTCTATTTTATTGATAGAATTATTCAGGGATATAAATTTTCTTGGCATTACAAATTTTAAACTTATTGTCCTCTTTATAACATTAATATGCTAAGTTTGTAATACATATTCTTTAAAATTTATGTAAGTTTTAAATTAACCTCCATCTCTGCATATAGAAGTTAGTCTTTAATCTGTTTTGGTGATAGGGTTTCTCTTTTATTTAAAGATGTCTGAACAAGCAAAAAATATAGCCTCCCCACCTTCCTCCCTCCCAGACAGAACAATATCTCTTGAGATATTTTGTCACTATGGAGAAAAAGATCAGATTGGAAAATGGTGACATAGTAATGTTGCCTTTTTTAGAATTCTTTAGGATAACTTTTTTGCAAAATTTACTTTTCCACCTTTTGACAATTTTTTCCATTTTTAATAATAATTTATTATTACAGATAAATTTGACCAGTTTTGGGCCATTAATCGAAAACTCATGGAATATCCTGCAGAAGATAATGGATTTCGATACATACCTTTTAGAATTTATCAGGTAGGTAATTATTTTAACAAACAGCCATTTATGATCTTTGCAATCTTAGTTTTTGACTTATTCTAGTAACCAATAAATTTTTATGCGTATTGCAGCATTGGTAATGAAATCTTATTAAGGCATTATTATGTTCTTTAGTTGTGGCTTGTGGTTTCAGCTGAAGTAGAGAAAATGCTGATTTAATTGGCCAAAGTTTCTGATTTACCTAATGGACAAATCATTGATGATTTAGAGTAAAGAATACAATAGTTGGTCTTCCTTATAGACCCTCAAAGCGGTAGGAAAATTCATAAGCTGTATTTTTGTGCAGTTTGACAAATTGATGTTGCTGAAAAGTAGTATACAATAACCTTGAAATGTCATTTATTAAGCATTTTTAGAACTTCTCCTTTGTTATTGTTGAATATGTTTAGTGCTGTTCAATGGTAGTCAAGAGCAGACCCTGATCTTTAATCATTTAAAAATTCTTTTAACTGCTATTCTCTGTAACTGTTTCTGAATTTCTGCTGCTGTTATGTTGTTCTTTGTCTAATTAAAATCTTTGTGACGAGTACTCATGTAATGAAAAAGTGGAACAATTTTGAAAATGGTTATTATAGTGAGTTTCTTGGGGGACTGAAACACTGACTTAGAAACATGACGTAGAATGAATTAGAGGAAGATCTTGAACTCATACCTTTCCTGATCCTGCGCAAAAAGATTCCACTGCATCATGCTGGCTCTAAGATCATGGATTATCAATTTACAAATTGTAGTTTAGATTTTTTTTTTTTGGCTTTTATTTCTGGTTGACACTGGGTTAGCTTAATATAGTGAATAGAATGCTACACCTGGAATCAGGAAGACCTGAATTCAAATTTGACCTCACACACATCCTAGGTATGTGACCCTGAGTAAGTCTTTTAACCCTATTTGCCCCCTTGTCTCATCTGTAAAATGAGCTGGAGAATGAACTAGTAAATCACTGTAGTATCTTTTCAAGAATTCCCTTTGAGATGAACACTACCAAAATGACTAAACACTGGCAAAAAAAATTTTCATTGTAATGAATAGAATAGACATTAAAACAAATTCCATTTTTAAAAATGTCATTGATTAACAAAAAATGAGATTTTAGCTTTATGCATAACAATAAAATTCTGCTTTAAGTTCCCACTTATTTTACTTGTTATAACCTATTATGATAAATCTAAACCATCTGTCGATTGTGTCCTTTCTACAATTTCTTCTCCATTATTCATCTGAACAAAATTTTACTTCCTTTCTATACTGTGATGCTAAAAATTATTTTTAATACTCATTGTAAATATATGACTAGCCTCTCCTTTTAAAAGAAAAGCAAAATATTTGTTGCTAACTGTCTTTTTCTGATTTTGAACATACTGTGTTCTAGTAAATAGATGCCAAAATGTTCTTAATACCATTTATTTTATGAGCATTTGTATTTATCTGGAGACTATTCTTTCTCCTTTCTTTGAAACTATCACCTATTCCAAATTTGAAGTAAGATTTGTTTAAATGATCCTTCTTATAATAATTGAATAGGAAGATACAGAATTCAAGGAGGAGATAGAATAATATGAACTTAAAGTGAAAAATCTGTCACAATGACATTGCTACCTATTCTTAATCATTGAAAAAAGTTCATGAATACTTCAAATAGAATTTAACAGTCCTGATTTGCTTTTGTCAAAGGACAGCAATGCATACTTAAGTGTGTAATCCTTTATGATTGATTGACTGAGAAAAGAATTTAAAGATTTATAGTAAAGTGTAAAGAAAAGAAAATTTGAGATGATGGAAAAAAGTATTATAATTTATAAGTAAAATTAACCTATTCATTCTGTTATTTCTATATAATAAATTTAAATTAAGCATTAAGCTGTAAAAGCAGATATTTGAAAGATTCCCATTTCTTCTACAAGTGTACAACAATGTTATTAAAATCAAATAGAAGCAAGTCCCTGCAGGACATATATTAACTTAGAAAACCTCATATTGACATTATTTATGTTGTACTGCAGTTTATTTTTTTGTTAAACATTTACTAATAACATTTTAGTCAGATTCTCAACATGAGAGTTTTCCACCTGTGCTCTACAGTATGGGTTAGATTAGATGATGTCTATCAAATTCTACTTTTTTTTTTTTTTGGCAAGGCAATTGGGTTAAGTGGCTTGCCCAAGGCCACAGAGCTAGGTACAGGATGGACTTGTAAATCAAGGTGTTTTTGTGATCAAAAAGAAAACCCCAAGTAGGGTCAGGAAGAATCAGACATGACTGAGTAAAAAAAGAACAGTATTAAAAAGACAGACTTTTGTTTCTGGTCATGAATAGAACTTTATAATTCCCAAAGATGATCAATATAATATGTCATCCTATGATTTTACTAGGAATTGAAGTCAATATCACTTAAATCACTTAATTATACATTGCAGATGCCAATTTACCCTGCATTTTTCTTGCTCTAATCTTTCAACAGTCACTAGCAGTGCTGTTGCCAGTTTCTTCAGTATTCTAGATTATAACTCATATAGGCAAGATGAGCTGTATTGGCCAAGGACAGCCCTTGTTGTTCTTTGTTTGACTGTTCACTTCTCTCAGACATCAGTTCTCCCCAGGAAAATGAATAGAAACAAAATTAAGAGTTGAGGAGTTTTGTCTTTTCTTATTCTCAGCATCCCAAGTTAAGTCAGCTAATACTGATCAAGCACTTTGTTTGTACCCAGCATTGTGCTGAGTGCTACCCCAAGCAGCATTCCTGTTCCAGTTTCTGATCCACCTTTTTTCAATGATATAGCAAAAAAGAAAATGAAAAAGAAAACCTTTTTTTTGCAATCAATATTATATTCTCCTTGCAGTAACATTGCTGTTTTCCTCCTCATGAAATTATTTTTGTTTGTACCTTCATAATTTCATTTTTAAGAATTTCCCATTATTCCTATACTTAGCTAAGTTTAGAGGATCCTACCTATACTTTCATTGAGTCCTTTGCAATCATTTCTCTTATGGGGAAAAAGGTAAAGTCTTTTTTAGAAATGGAATATCTGATGTCAGAAATTAAGTCAGCACTTCCTAAATTGAGAAATAAGCCAATACAGAAATATTGATTTGTCGGTTTCCAAGTACTGAATGCAATAGAAATACATGGAAAATTATAGCCATATTTATTAGATTTTTTTCTTAAACACATTCCTAGACTTAAAACCCTGTTGATAAGGAATTACTAGGCAGCTAGTTAGTCAACACTTTTCTTCATAAGCATACTACAGTAATGAATTGTGTTTTAGAAAAATAGTAAACTAACATCACTCTTTACATATACCTGAAGTATTCCCCCTCTTCTTCCATTGAAGTGCTGTAAATTTTAAAAGATCACAGATTTTTACTACACTGTTGAGTTGTGCTGTGATGATAATTCAGTACTCAAAAGATAGTGGTCAGCAGAAGGCAAACTCTAGCCACAGAGATGCTCTATAAACAGTGGTAGCTTGGAGGTTGAGACCTAGGAGGGAGTTCATTCTTTTTCCTTAAATTCTATCAGTTTACATCTTTTCCATTGTATCTCTATAAACATCTCTTGAATCCATTCCATATTTAAAAAGTCTCCCTAGTCCAGGACCTTATGACTTCTCAGATTGTTACAAAAGTTTCCTACTTGATCTCCCTCCATCCTATCTTTTCTATACAATACATTTTCCACATCACTTTCCTGATGAAGAAATAATAATAATAATAATGCCTCCTTCTTCCCTTTGGGATTGAATATAAACAGCAATTAAAGCCCTTGATACTCTGATTTTAGTTTATCTTTCCAGGATCTCAGTACACATTAGCTCTACTCACCCTCTTAGGCAGCTAGGAATAGTGATATGTGTCTTATTCTAACCCATAGAGTATCAACTCTTTGAAATCAGGAGACCCTGGATTCTCAATCCAATATCTTATCAATATTTGATTGATAGAAGATTGATATTTGAGAATCATCTGCATAGAAATGATAAACATTAAGCACAAGAAGTTTCTGATACAAAGTAAAATTCAATCTATCATCAAAAGTCTGACCTACTGGAAGTGAGACTTTAATACCATGAGTATACAAGTGAATGTATATACTTGGTATATAATATGTACAAACCACTTGATGGCAGGATTAGGAAATGCCTTTGTAGAAGGTAGTACCTGAGCTGTGATTATATGAGAGTAAGGTGAATGTATAATGTATGTGTTTTACAGACCTGAGTGTCAGTGGGCAGAGGGAAAAGATGGCATGTTTTGTATGTGCAACAGGTGATGGGGGTGGGGGGGGGGCGCAAGGGGAAGAGAACAGGGAGGGAGCGGGAGCAATTTAAACAGACTGGAAAGGGCATGAATTAGAATAATATGAAAAAAGTCAGGAAAGGCAGTAGAGAGCATGCCTGTAAAAGATTTAATTTCATGCTAAGGATTTTATATTGTTACTAAAGATTATAGAAAACCTTTGAAGACTTTTGGACTAGTGTTATGGAGTCATGCAGATGATATAGACTTATGAGTTTCAGGAGTATTATTTTGGCAGAATGAATTATGGAGGGATAAGATTGAAGCAAGGAAGTTGGTTAGGTTGCATTACAATGATTCAAGTGAGAGGTAATGAAGGTAAACTTTGTTCAAGGGGAGAGAAAGGAACAAATGTGATTTTGTGGAGGTACAATATATGACTTTCCAAATGATTATATTTTAGGGTTAAGAAAGAAGAAAGAATCGTCATTAGGGGGACTCACTGTCTGAAAAGACAGGAAATTAATAAACAGAAATGAGGAAATTGGGAACTGTAGAAGAGAATATGATTGCCAAGAGAGGGAATAAAAGAAAAGTAAGCAATAGTAAGTTATAATGAAAAGCACTTATTTTGAAATTAGAGAATCTTTGTTCAATCTCTGAGATGGTTATTTAGTAGCTGTTTGGGTTGATTCAACTCACTTTAAGCCTTATTTTCCTGATCTGTAAAATGAAGGATAAAATTGTTTGATTTACTTGTCTATTTACTGAATCCTTTTATTCAACTTAAAAATCAGGAAGTAGAAAGATAGAAGTATTGGTGATATCTCAAAAACCAGAAGAGAACAGATTAAGGAAGATGAAGGAGCAGTTGGATCTATCCATTGGAGAGGTTCTTGGTTGAACTTTAAGAAAGCAATTTCGCTAGTATTGTAGGGTTGGAAACTAAATTACAAAAACGACTTCAGAGATGATAAAAAACTGGTGACATGGGTACAGACAGTATAGGGTTATAAAGAAGTGAAAGAGTAGCTGGATATTGTAAATTCGTCAAGGGAAAGATCTTTTTCCTTAAAAAAAAGATTACGGGTAAATGGAAAGAAACTAAGTAGAGGAAACAGATTTATAGTGCTTCAGAGAATGATCAGTGCAAGAGCAAAGAAAAAACAGGAAAAGAAAGGATCAAGGGAGTTAGAGAGACTACCTTAAAGGAGACAATACTTTTTCCTTTGAAACGAGGAAAGGAACTGAAAATGGGTGTTGAAGTTAAGTTTTGAGGAATGAAGTTTAGGAGAGCAACTGTCAGATAGTCTGATAAACATGGTCTCAGTCTACCTTTCTAGCCTTATTCCCCTTCATATATTCTGTGTTCTGGTTGCCTTTTTGCTGTTCTTCACACTGGCTGTCTCCCAATTATAGAGCATAGTCCCTCCTTTCCTCTTAAAATCCTTAGCTTCTTTCAAATCCCAGCTAAAGCTCTGAATTCTACATGAATGCTATTTCTGGTTCCTCTCTGCTGCCAGTGTCTTCTCCCTACTTCTCCCATTTAATTTGTATTGATTTTGTATGTACTTATGTGTACATATTGTCTTCCCTGATGGAACATAAAGCTTTTTGAAGGTAAATTCTTATCTGTCTCCTCCCAGTGCTGGGCATATAGTACAATCTTAATGAATATTTGATTGATTTTTTTATCTTCATAGTCAAGTAGGTGGTTAAATTTACCTTTACATTGGAGGTTTGAGGAGATAGTAAACTGGAGTAGTTACCAGGGAGAATTAGAATGGAAGTCAGCAAGAGTAGAAGGAATTGCCCCAAACAGAAAAGACACAACTGAATTTATTTGAATTTAAAGTTTAAAATCATCTTGAATTCATGATAGGTTTTTTCCCCATTCATACAATGTTCAGACCATCTGAGAATTGTCCTTTTTTACTAGAACTTAAACTGGAGCTTTGATATTCTAAAGAAACAAAGAATTACAGTGTTTGAAGATGTCTCCTAATCCAACCAGTCCAGAACCCACAAGAGAAACAGGAACTCCCCTCTGCACCATTGTATAGCTGCCATTTTTATCCATTATCCTTTGAGAATAAATAGAAAAGAATTAATCTTGCCTACTTAAGACCAACCTTGAAAAACTTATTTCAACCCTCCAAACCTAATCTTTACTTCTTCAACTTAAACTTCCTCAGAAATTATAAAGGCATAATTGCCAACCCTTTCATGTCCTGTTTTTCTTCCCATAGTTGGTTCTAGCTTGTGTGGCACCCAGAATTTATACTTCAAATGTTGATATTTGTCCTTCAATTTCAAAGCGGACCAGTGACATCACAGGGGGTTTATTGACTTGTCCATGAATTGGATTTAAGTGAGGCAGAGTTACATAAAGTCAGCCTCACTCTCTCTTCCAGAATCACCCAAATCCAGTGGCAACAATTGGCAATGGCCTGTCATGTTCAAGTGCTCCACAATACCTGCTTTAACCAACTCCATGATTGTTTGGAACAACATCTCATTTTGTCGGAAGAAGTCTTCGCATACTAGGGGTAGACATTCACCTAACTCAACTAACAGATTTGAGACTTACCAGTTACCCTCAATCTAAATTGTCCTGTCTGGTTTGTGACTAACAGAACCACAAGATGTTGAAGGTAGACATCAAAGGTGGGTGAGCAGCACTAAAAATGCTCAGCAAGTCCTCACATCAGGAAGTCGCAAGAGTGCCGCACCTGGAGTCAGGAAGACTCAAGTTCAAATCCAGTTTCAGGCACTTGATACCTTTGTGACCTGGAGAAGTCACATAATACTTCAGATGCAGTTGAAAGAAAAATATAGCAAGGTATCAGCTCCCTTGTTTTGAATATTATACCTATGTTAATTCAGTCTAAGATTATGTTCGGTTTTTTTTTTGTCTGCATCATAGTTTATTCTAAGCAGTGACTGAAACTTAATAGATTATTTTCACTTGAAATCTCTCTATCATCTTTCTAGGATTCCCAGGATTCTTTAGTTCTCTCAGTTATCCTCTACAAGCAACTTCTTATGAGGCATTATTCATATCTCATTCTTTAAACTAAAGTCTTCCCTTTCCCTTACTCACACATTATCTTGATTTTCCATATGCTTGCCTAGAAGGGCTTTGTCTGTTCCCTACTTGTTCTCTGATGCTTTATTCTCTAAAAGCCAAAGAACTAAGTGTCAGCCTAACAACTTAGGAACCTTTAGAACTGAAAGAGAACTCCAAGATCATATAATTCAATTCTGTCATTTTCCAGTTGTGTTGGTGCTAACATGGCCCCCTGCAAAGTGACTTTCTGTGGAATAGTGGATTAGGTGGGATGTTATATTGTTATATTACCTTAATAGTGAAGATCCGTGTGACATGTTTTAATTTTTTGCTCATTATCAATGGGTGTTAACCAGTTTAATGAACTGAATTTTCAAATGAACTGAAAATTCAAATTTTCTCAAATTTGAAGGTTTGCAAACAGTAGCATTTATGAAGAGTCCTAGTTTTTAGAGGCTCTGAACAAAGTTTATTTCATCATGTTTAGATTTGATATGTGATGTGAGTAACATATTTCTTAATTTTCTCTCATATTATCAGACTTTAAAGTTAACACAACTTTTTTGGTAGGCGAAAGTTTAGTTTTTCATGATGAAGAGGTATTCCAAATTTCCTTCTTCGGAGACTTGCTAGATTTGAATAGGCAAAGTCTTAGCAGGTTAAAAAAAAACCCCCAAAAACCTAAGCAGTTGGCTAGCTTTAGTAGGAGGATGTAAAACAAAGCATTTCTTTTTTGTAGTAGATAGGAACATGTTTAGAAGATGATTGGGGTGCTCTACTTTGTTGTAAAAGTGTCTGTTTTTATCTCTTCAAATTTTAGTAACCCTTTCCTAAAAGGAATATAATTTTCCTTTAGTCTCTTAAAAAGTCATAAAACTGAATCCCTCCTTTTCTAGCTAAATTTACATTCAGCATTCAAATCTTCAAGATTTCCAGATACTCCACCCAAACATTTGAACAAACTGGACATGTGTAATTGAACATGCTGATAATTAAAATCTAATACAAGATGCTTTTTTTTAGACTATTTGAGAGATAGGTATGAATCTTCACAGCAGAAATGTGTTTCTTGTTCTAAATAGCTTTTAATGTTTAGATTTAATGGACATACATTTCCTGTCATAGTGAAACTATTAGATTGAGAACGGAAATCACAGTTATTTCATGACTTTTATCAGAAATACAAGCAGCTGGTGAATGCCACATGTACTCGTACACAAAGCAGGCAGTTCATTGCTTGAGTTTTCTTTTGGTTTGATGACTAATTTATTTTCTTTTTAGAGCAAACTCTAAAAATGCTTCCAAAGTAAAAAAAATCAGTGAAGCAGATAAAGAGTATAAGTGAAATTTTTTTTAAGATACTGATTTTAGAGGTTGGTATTTGTGAGGAAGTTTTAAGAGTATTAGTTTATAAATTATCTCTTTTAAGTTGTATCAGAATCTATTTGGAGTTTCAACATTGTAGCCAAAAAAGTTCAGTGGTACAAGGCAATACATAGGTTATGCCAGTACATTTATAATGTTTCATTAATAAATCCATACACAGTCAACCATATATATGGTTGCACATGTATTTTGTGTTGACAGATAATTAGGAAATAATGATTTGGGGTATTATTTTGTTGAGGGCATGGTAAATTTTTCATTTAATTATACCCTTAATAACATTTAGGAGTAATATATTAGATGGTAGGATAAAGAAGATGTAATGGCAGATACCTTATTATTATTATTAGGGCTGCCAACTTTAAAAAAACAGGTTTTAAAGTGTATCAGAGTATAATATACACTTGTCACGATTGAGAATTTTTTGTTCTGTTTTAAAAATTGATTTGGGATTACTGTCAGTAGTGGTGGTGGTGGTAGTAGTAGTAGTAGTAGTAGTAGTAGTAGTAGTAGTAGTAGTAGTAATGAAGATTTATATCACATTTTCCCTATAACAAAACAATAAGATACATTCTTAGAGCATGTGGCAGTATTCTTGTTTTACTGGAGAAGAAACTGAATAGCAGCTAGCTTAAGTTAGTGACCAAGTATCACATAATTAATCAACAGGCATTTATTAAGTGCTTTCTGTGTATTGCATTATTGCCAGGATTCAGCAAAGCCAAAATTCAGACACAGATATTGTGACCCAAAATTCAATATTCTTACCACTAAGACACAGCTGATATTAAAATATAATATAGCAGCATTTTTAAATCCAACCATGAAATAATTTTGAAATTTTAAATAGATATAATTTTTCTTACATTTCTTACATTATTTCCTACATTTAAAGAATCTAGTATGTAATAACACTTTAAAAAAGGAATCTGTAGTACTTAGTTGTATATAACCTGAATATATTTTTGATGAAGAATATCACAGAATAAACATATACAAAGGAAAATATAGAAACAAAAGTACTCAGTTGTTAAACTCTTTTCTTTGGTTCCAGTTACTAAGAGAAATTGGAGACATATTTTGATCTAGAGATAGCTTAGGAACAGCAAGTTGTGAAGAAGTATATGGGAACAGCTAGGTGGTGAACTGGATAGAGAACTGGTCCTGAGATCAGAGGGAGGACCTGAATTTTAGTTATGTGACCCTGGGCAAGTCACTTAATTGCAATTGCCTCTCCTCCCAACCCCCCAGCAAAAAAAAGGAAACATATGAATAATGTACTTAACCAAAATTGTAGTCAAATGCTAAGATTAATGTCTCATTTTTTTATATAAAATAAAAGGAACTAAAATTCAGTTATTATGATTCTTTTAGACTTTTTTATTTGTAAAATTATTAATCTATGATATGCTGTTAGAACAACATATAAGAAATGAAGATATGCATTAAAAGGGGGGGAAATGATTTACATATACAAAACTATTTATAGCAGCTCTTTTTATTGTGGCAAAGAATTGGAAATTGAGGAAATGCCCATCAATAGGGGAATGACCAGAAATGATGAGCAGGCAAATTTCAGATAAACCTGGAAAGATTTACATGAACTGATGTTATATGAAGTAAACAGAATCAAGATAACATGTGCACAGTAATAGCAAAGTTGTGTGATGATTAGCTGTGAATACAAATAGTTTGACTTGTCTCAACAAAACAGTGATCCAACACAATTCCAAAAGACTTAAGATTCAAAATGCTATCCACATGCAAAGAAAGAATTATGGAGGGGCGGCTAGGTGGTGTAGTGGATAAAGCACCGGCCTTGGAGTCAGGAGTACCTGGGTTCAAATCCGGTCTCAGACACTTAATAATTACCTAGCTGTGTGGCCTTGGGCAAGCCACTTAACCCCATTTGCCTTGCAAAAACCTAAAAAAAAATAAAAAAAATGAAAAAGAATTATGGAGTCTGAATGTAGATTGAAGCTATTTTCACTTCTTTTATTGTTTTGTTTTTTCCCTTTTGTTCTGTTTCTTTTATAATACGACTACTGTGAAAATATTGTACATGTTTAACCTATATTACATTGCTTGCCTTGTTAGGTAGAGAAGGAAGGGAGAAAAAATTTGGAACTCAAAATCTTATAAAAAACGAATGTGGAAAGCTATCTTTACATGTAATTGGTAAAAAAAATAAATACTATTTTCAGTAAAAGGAAAAAGATAATAAAATGGAAATCTAGAAAGACTGATTTAGTTTTTTCTACCACAGTGTTCCATATCTTTGTTTAGTAAGGAAAATATGAAAATAAAAATGCCCTTATCTTCATACTATCTCAGAAACTGAGGACTAGTTTTTTTTTATAAACAATGAAAAGAAATTCATCTAAGATAGTTTGATCTGTCACACTAGAGTTAACATCTTCGTTTTTTTTAAAGGTTTTTGTAAGTCAATGGGGTTAAGTGGTTTGTCCAAGGCCACACAACTAGGTAATTATTAAGTGTCTGAGGCAGAATTTGAACTCGGGTACTCCTGACTCCAGGGCTAGTGCTCTATCCACTACACCACCTAGCCCCCCCCATCTTCATTTAAAAAAAATTAATAAGAAATTGCTATTCAGTATTTGGTCTTTGAGTTCTTTGTTCAATTGAATTGAATTTGAATTATCCTTCAAATGAAAAAAATTGGTGTTGAAAGTAAAATAATTGTTAAAAGTCAAATATCTCTTGATAAAAAAATAAGCAAGGTTTTGTAATGAGAATAGAATGTCATTTTAAAATCTGAAATAATACTGATTATGGCAGTGTCCAAGTTTGATTTCCCTCAGCTTCTTTGCCCCCATCATTTTTTTTAATCTCCTGTAGACATTTAAGGAATTCGAGGCTGAAATGAATAGATATTTTTCTCTTCTAAATAAAAAATTCAATAAATCTCTTCATATTAAGAGACATTATGGAACAGGGTCAAGAAAGTACACCAATATAAGAGTCAAAGAATTTAAGTTCAAATCCTACCTGGTGTATACATGTTTTGTGTTAGGCACATCTTTCTGGTCTCAGTTTCCTTATCTACAAATGAAGTTCTTTCTAGTTTTTGAACTATGATCCTGTGAACATTGCTTCAACTTTTAGTTTTGAGAATTCTTATATATTTTTTTCCAAATACTATCCATATTCAGAGTATTCATAAACTCTGAGTGCAGTTTTATAGCATACTTTTTTCAATTTATTTTCTTATCTTTTTTTTTCCAACGTGGTAATTTGGAAATTTTTTTCACATGAATTTACACATACAATTGATATCTGCTTGCATTGTCAGTTTGGGGGCACTAGAAGGAGAAAGAAAATTTTAAAGCAAAGTATATAAAAAATTTTAAATTCATGTTTTAATTCAATACTTATTATTTGCCCACTATTTAAGACACTTTGTCCAGCTGTAGGGATACAAAAATCAAAATGATATAACATGTTCACAGATTTTTAAAAACAAAGAAATTTGAGGAGTAAAAGAGCAATAACAATTGAGGCCATCTTGGAAAACTGATAATGAGTTTAAAACTGTGAAGAAAATAAAAGATCTTAAGAGGTAAAAGAAGTATTCCAGGCAAAGGAAAGAGTTGGTGCAAAGGTATAAGAGGAGAGATGGAATATTTGTCTAATAATGATGTTCTTAGACATAATCAGCTCTACCTCTTAAGATTTCTAACTATCTTTAAAAACACTGCCGAGGTGCCTTCTCCTTCATGAGGTTCTTCTCTGTTTCCTTGTCACCATCCCAGTGTTCTTTCCTTGTGATTCCTTCATATTTGTTTGTGTAAATCATTAAGCATTAAGCATAATGCTAACTGGATACAAATGGAAGATAACTGAAGGATTGTGGAAGGCTTCATTTAGATTAGAAGATGGCCAAGGTGGGGTTCATCATTTTTCAGTTGTGTCTAACTCTTCATGACCCTGTTTAGGGTTTTTTTTTTAATCAATGATTCTGAAGCCATTTGCCATTTCCTTCTCCAACTCATTTTACAGATGAGTAAACTGAGGTAAACAGGGTGAAATGACTTGACCAGGATCAACCTAGCTAGTTAGTAAGAGTCAGAGGCCAGATTTGAACCCAGGAAGATGAGTCTTCCTACTCCAGGCCCCATCACTCTATTCATTTCACCACTTTATTCATACCCCAGAAGTTGGTGACTTGAGCTTAATTTTGAAGGGAAAAGAGGCAAGGATTAGAACCTAGGGATTCTAAGAGTCAAATTATACTTTATATATGTTGCTACCTTACTTTCTCCTTCCCCTCACATACATACAAGTAGTTTGGAAAGTCCTGAAGAGCAGGGACTAATTTCATTTTTGTCTTTATCACTGGTACCAAGCACAGTGATTTATGCATTTGTTTAATTGAATGTCATGATATATTTCATACAGACCCACTGTAAATTTTTCTCATCATGTTACCAAAATTTTTAACTGTTCATTTTAAAACTGGTTTTTAGTATACCATAGCATCATCATAAAGAAACTCTTGAATTCTTTCCAGTATTGGTCAGATTACTTTGAATATTGGGTACAATATATTTGTCAAACATCTGATCTCCATTTATGGATGGATCTTTTGTGTCTCTGTAACAACACTTTTCCCCTAGAGAAGATAACTAAGAGGTTTAGGAATTTGCCTTAGCAGCATGATCTATCATACTAAGTGCCACAAGAGGAATAGCATTTGGACTTACTTAAAACCAAATATCCTTAATAAGATGTTGAAATTTTATAATGTCTTTTCCAATGTTCTCTGTAGCTCCAAATAACCTAAATTTCTTAGAAAAGAATAACATTGTAATTTTTAATATTGATGTTTGTGATGCAGGATTTTGGAAACCATTCCCTACTTAGACCATAGAACAGAAATAGGCAAATTGAAACCTGTAGAGGGCAGCCCAACACAGGAAGTCCTGATAGTGTTTATTGAACTTTTAGTTTTTTCCCATAACTCTTTAGTTTCAAATAACTAATTGCATATCTTTTTAAATGAATTTTATTGTATCTTTTGTCTTTCCATCACCTAAATTTTCTTCTATTTTCTTCTCCCTCCCAGAAATCCATCACATATAATATAGAATAGTTTTTTTAAAAAAAAGAGGAAGAGAAAAAGCAATCACCAAAACCAGTATGCATTGAAAAAACTATATAAGTATAATTACATAATATAGAAGTATATTACATCTGTTTAAAAATGAGTTCAGATATTGATTACAAATTTGTGAGAGAAAATTTCTGCATAAGAAAATTTATAGAGTATAGTAAAATGAATTCATTCAAATTATTTGATATTCCATTCAAATTCTTGGTAAAGAAAATCTAATTTTAAGCATTTATTTGCTTCCATTTATCTTGGAATGACAAAATTATCAGACATTTGTTAGAAAATCTTTTTTTATGCAACATGAGATTAAAAGTTTGTTGTATTACAGTGTAAGTTAAGGTTAATATATTGTTCCAAGTTGCTAAATAGTGTAAAATAAGAATTCAAAACTTATTCATGGCCTTTTTGTTATTTAGACCATGATACTGCTAAGTGAACATTTTGAGGATAAGAAATAGCACTGATCATCATATGAACCATTATTCATTGAAAGTGTCAGTATTTTTTAAAGGTCTATTTCTCTTTCCTTTCCTCTTTCTACTTTCTCTTTGGGAACTAATTATTCAATATATGGTTTACTCCGGTCTCTTGCTACTTCTTTTATTCTATCTTGCCTGATTCTGAGACAGTCTTTTAATAATGTTTTTTATGTCATGGATTTCTTTAGCAACCTGGTTTATATTAATAATTGAAAGAAATGCTAAATTTTAGTTAAAAGTTAGTGAAAATAAAAATGTAATTCCCTCCCCCCCCACACACACACATTTAAGTTCATAGATCCCCTGAAATCTTTTTTTTAGGTTTGTTTTTTTTTTTTTCCCAAGGCAATGGAGTTAAGTGGCTTGCCCAAGGCCACACAGCTAGTTAATTATTAAGTGTCTGAGGCCGAATTTGAACTCAGGTACTCCTGACTCCAGGGCCCGTGCTCTATCCACTGCACCACCTAGCCACCACCCCCCCCTCCCCGCCCTGAAATCTTTACTTGTTGGTTGTTCTTGAATCCAAGTTAAATCCCTTTGGTATTTAGTTTTTAAGAAAGAAAAAAAAAGAAGTTAGGAAGGATTGATTAATTGAAGGATTTGATTAATTTAGTCCTGTGCATTGTTCCTCTGTTTCTCCAGTAAAAGCTGGCTATAGATGAAGGTGTTAAAATCAGAAATGCTAATTGTTTTTATAATTTTGATGTGTTTGAAGAAATTTTAAAGTTACCAATTGAAAATCAAAAATGTATAACAGATTCACTAAAAATAAACTATTTCTGGTATCATAGTTGCAATTAAATTTAATGAATTAATATTTATTGAATAAGGAATTCTTCATTTGCTCCATATTCATCATTAGATTTTTTTCTTTTCATTTTTTTTCCCTTCATAAGGAAATCACTGTGTGTGTGTTATCATTCAAAAATTATCACTGGACTTTGGTTGGCAGCTGAGTTATATAACAGATTTCAATAACCCCTTAAGTTTTTTTACTCCAATGCTTAAGAACTTATATTTCTGGATTTTTTTTCTCCTTACATAAATTATTTTTTTATGACATACTAAGACAGCATTCATCAGCCTCTTCAGTAGACTATGAGGTATAGGTTCCCTCTTTTGAGTAAATTTGAGAATTTTTTTGTCTAATATTTCATGCTTTTAAACAAATTGTTAATAGTTTCAAGTCTGTTATAAAGGAATTCATAATGGAATGTTAGAAATAAAACTGATTTATTAAAAGTCCCCTGGAACATTTAATTTGATATAAAATAACAAGTCAGGAAATACAGTTGTTAATATATTGCCCTTAATTCTTGTGCTGAGACAGGTTATTAAGAATTCCATAACCTTTTAACACGTGATATATATTTGCTCTGTTTTACATTTTAATAATTAGAATTGAAACATATTATCTCATTAAAGTCACTATTTTATTATTTTACTGCCTTCTACAAAACTCATGAGAAGCAAACACAAAAGCAAAAAAGTCCCTGCCTTCTAGGAGTTTACATTCTATCAAAATGGACAACATAGCACTTATATTTTTTTCAGTTTTCTGTGCCAGATTATGAGTCTCAGTATATAGGCTTTTTAATGGAAAGCAAATTCTATCAAATATCTATCTTTTTTTTTAAAGATTTTTGCAAGGCAGTTGGGTTAAGTGACTTGCCCAAGGTCACACAGTTAGGTAATTATTAAGTGTCTGAGGCCAGATTTGAACTTCGCCACCTAGCCACCCCTCAAATATCTATCTTTTTAAAAAAACTTTAACAAATTGAAGTATCTACTCCTGGAAACATGAAGTAGACACTAATATAATCATGGTTTGTATGTGGCCAACTCTTGAGCTTTGTTGGCACCATTTCCTTTAGCCAAGTGTACCATAAACAGAATGTATATTTTTCATTCAAAAGACCAAGTTTGTAAATGAAAGTCATTATAAAGAAATACACTGATGATTCACTGGGAGCATTTGCAGAAGACTTGTTTGAAATAATAGATCTGATTTTATTCTATATATCACTATTAAGTCATTTTGACTGGTATAAATAGCGCAAATTTCTTTGAGGAATTATGGAAGAACTCATCCTCCAATGGGATCATGTTCTTTTTATTCAAATCACTTGTCTTTAAATTTTATGTGTGCTAGTTTCTCTGACTTCCTACTTCCCCAAAGATGCATTTGCATGTAAATACAATTATGTACAGTATTAAGTTAATTAAAACTCTCTTTAGTTGTATGCTGATTTTATGAGAATTTAAAACAACCTTGGATTTCACAAACTATTTTGTGTTGTGTCACTGGGCTCATTTTTATACAATTTTTGAATAGTTACAGTCATCTGAATTAAACTCTTTTTGAGCTTTGTTACCCAAATGTATACCTTTTTTACTTTTATACTGATAATATAGCATTGGCAGTGAAGCTGTTATTTTCTTAGAAAAGGTTTCCATAGAAGTTACAGTACTTGGCAGAAGAAATTGAAGCGCTTTTTTGATTTGGTAGCTAAAAGCCATTAGCTCATAAATTTATTGCTTCTTCAGAACAAGCCCCCCCCCCCCCCCCCCCCCGCAACAGCTACCAGAATGAGTTTTCCAAAGCAGAGATCCTGTCTTGTTACTTCCTTCTCAATAAACTGTTATGAATTCCATTTATCTTACATGAGCCCTTCTTCCCATTGTTGCTTTATTACTCTTCCTCCCTTTCATACATATTCAGTGGTCCAGTCACACCAGGCTTCCTACTGTTCCTCATGAACAGCCCTGCAACTCCCACCTCCCTGCAGTAGCACTAGCTGTCTCCCTTGCCTGGATGTACATCCTCACTACTTCTCTGCCTCTTGAAATTAACTCATTTTCTTTAAGACTCAGTTCAAACAGTGCCTTTTGCTTTTCCTTAACCCTCCCCCAGTTATCTAGTATCAGTTTTTTATTATATCTTTATGTATGTACATGTTATATATACCATGTATGGTCTAGATAAAAAATCTCTCCTAAGTTAAGGACTGTTGCATATTAATATGTCCTGCAGTAGGATTCAGGAATATCAGGCATATCTCACTTCAGATACTTGTAACCCTGGGCAAGTAATTTAAACTCTTTGTGCCTCAGAGATAGCCTTGGTAACTAGTCCTAATACTGCAATTGCTTCAATTTGTGTTCCATGGTTTGTATGAAAAATGTCACTTCCCATTCATTAGCGTGTCTGCCAATCTGTCACATAATAATCACTTTAAAAATTCTATGTAGCTTACTTCTTAGGACAGATAATTACATTTATTCTGCTATGAAGGATTTTAAATTAAAGCCCAAAAAAGTCTTTTGCAAAAATGATATTATTGTCCTTAAAAACAAACCTTATTTTTTCAATTTAATTAACCTAGAAAAGATCTTGATATACATTAAAATTTCTACCATGTGTATGTCAATTAGTCTTTATGTCTTTTGTCAATATCAAGAAACTAGTGATGTATCATTTATTTAGAGATGAAAGTGATATGTAGCATTTATATTCTTTTGTGAAACATAGGTGGTTATTTGAAAAATGTATCATTTAAAACCATGTAAAGCATTTTTCAAAAGGACCATACCTCAAAGCATGATGTGAAGTTTACTATCAATATTTATTCAATGATTGTTTAGTATCAGCAACTTTAACTTATTTTTAATATTATATTCTAATTTAAAATAATGCTTTTTTATACTTTCTTACTAATAAACCATTATTTTTAATACTATATTCCAGTTTAAAATTGTCCCCTTCTATGCTTTCTTACTAATAAACCATTATTTTGTTACCTTGAGAAATTTTATCAAGAAATCTGCACCTTGAGATATCTTATCATTGACAGTCAAGCTACTTAACAAGGAAGTCTTCTTAACTTTGAGCACCTATGTATGTGTGTGTGAGTATAGATACATATATATATATATATATATATATGTGTATATAGGTATGTATGTATGCATATACATATATTTATATCTTTTGTAATCCAAAATTGAGTTCTAAGTAATTGTTTTATATAGAAATCTTAGATTCTGTTATAACTTGAAAAAAATTAAATGAATATAATTTTGCTGATAACATTCTTGAGACCAGGTTTATCATCTTTCAAGAGCTGCTAAAATTTGGTTTTTAAAGGGCTTTAAAATAAATGCAATGATTATAGCTAGAAGCCACATCGTATCCTCTTCTGCCAGTGTGGGATGAAGTGAATTCTTTGAAGCAAAAATGCTTCTTGTTCCACCCCCTCACCACAATCTCTTTTCCGTTTCTCATATGGCTAAACTGCATTGTCACTTAAAGTATACAAGACCTAATGTTTGATGTAGTGAATCCTTTTTGAAGCCTATTTAAAAATTACTGCTTCAGTCTACAAAATTGTAACATGTTTATAAAACTTTTTTAAAACCCTATTATGGAGAAGAAACCTATAATTTTACTATTGGATCAAGTTGGTGCTATTGAATTACTTATTCTCATGAAATTGAGACTTCTTTATTATCAGAATATCTCAAATTGACTCCCTGATTTCTGAACAAGTTGAATCCAAGAAAAAAAAGGGGGATGTTTTAGAGCTTAAAATATATCATCTCAGAGAAATAATGTTAATGTGGCAGTTATGTCCCCCAAAATAACTTACAAAAATATTCTTAACTATTGTACCTAATTTAGAATGTTGTTTCTATATGAAAAAAATACTCAAGGGTGGCTAGGTGGCACAGTGGATAGAACACCTGCCCTGGAGTCAGGAGTATCTGAGTTCAAATCCGGCCTCAGACACTTAATTATCTAGCTGTGTGGTCTTGGGCAAGACACTTAACCCCATTGCCTTGTAAAAAAAAATATTCAGAGTTCTGTTCTCTTTATCAGAAATATACTTTCTCCCATAGCAATCTCCATCAATGGGAGCAGGAATTCCTGCCTTGCTCCTTTTCCTCCTATGATGAGCCATAACAACATGAAAGGGACCCCTGATTCTCTAACAAGGCAAGGAAAGGATACTAGGCATACTCTCAAAGGTAAAAAGAGAAGTTCTGATACCTAGAATAGAAGGGTGATTTCATTGTCTATGGTTACCTTAAAACTAAAGAAATTTCTTCATTTGATTTGATTCTTTAAAAATTGCTTGTTTATCTGAATAATAAAAATAAGAAAGGTTCCAATGATCCTTTTTTTCTGTCTTCCTTTTAAAAGCATTTTTGGAATCTTTTATCTAGATCCTCATCAAATTAGCATATCCTTAAAACTTCTTAGTTCTATGGATCATTCAGGAGGGGAAAAGAACACAAATGTGAATTAAATATTCTTCATTTGGTGAGACCTCATTGAAATTTTGTTAAATTAATCAAATTATTCCTGCTGAAAACAAATAAATACCCTCTGAATCATACTTTTTTACTTCAGTATCCTCTGACAAAGTCTTTTGACAACATTGTTGTTTGTTGAAGCACAGTTTGAAAATTAGTAGGAATGAAATCTTATTTAGGAATCAGGAAAAAAAGAATTTTAATCTTTACTCTGATTTGACCTTATAGTAATTATTTACCTTTTTGGGGGGAAGAAAAATGAAGAAGAAAGATGATAGGAAAAAGAAATATGTAGACTTTACGTACCAATTTTATGGAGAAGGGATTATAAGAATAAAGTGATAGCTACAATGGGTTTTTTTTAATTTATTTATTATTTTGAATTTTACCATTTCCCCCCCAATCTTGCTTCCCTCCCCCCCCCCCCCACAGAAGGCAGTCTGTTAGTCTTTACATTTTTCATGGTATACTTTGATCTAAGTAGAATGTGATGAGAGAGAAATCATATCCTTAAGGGAAAAAAGTAAAGTATAAGAGATAGTAAAATTGCATAATAAGATAATGTTGTTGTTGTTGTTTTTTAATTAAAGGTAATAGTCTTTGGTCTTTGTTCAAACTCCACAATTCTTTCCTCTGGATACAGATGGTATTCTCCATTGCAGTTATCCCCAAATTGTGCCTGATGTTACAAAGGTTTTTGAAGTCTTCAGAAGAATGGTGATTTATAAACTACTCTTTTTACATTTTCTTGATTGCATTATTTTCAGTCAAATTGAATATAAACCTGTTAAAGTAGTTTTCAACAGTTCAGAATTTGGACATTTCAGGATAATGCAATATGTGGAAGGAGTGGGAGGAGGTACAAAGTGAATATTTTTCAAGACATCAATCTTAAGACTTTCAGATGAGATCCCTCTTGACCATTGTAGTAACAGTTTTTCCTATTCACATAAATGTAATATAAACAGTTAATTTTTTTGTAAATACTACTGGATTATTCCCTGTTAAAGAGGAAATAGAGGGAGTATTTGCCATTTCTTTCTGTAATATCCCATCCAGTAAAAAGATGTAAAGAAAGCAAAATTGTCTCCATACTATTAGGAAAATTTTACTTAACCATGTGACCAAGATATATTTGTCATTAGTGTCTAGACACAACTGTAATAACATTACTATTTAAAAATATCGAACCCAAACTTCAGACCATATGTATTAAATGCAATTCTAATGGGTGCCTTCATTTAGCCAATAGTGTCAATTAAGACACTAGTGGTCTGTAGATCAAGTATCCCTAACTATGGTAATGACAACATTTTGCCAAATAACAGCCTGGACAAATAAGCTTCTCCTGAGAGTGCCCCTTCTATGTGTCTCTCTTGGCTTTTCAAAATGTTAATTATTAGTTTTTAGGCATGATAGGAATTTCTTATAAAACAGCCTTTTTAGATAATCTACATAGACCTCTAGAAGGTACTTTTTTTACCCCATTTCTGCCAAGTACTTTTTATAGATAAGAAACAGATTTCTTATCCCTCAGAAAGAGCCACCTGTTGTGAGGGACTGAAAAGTATTCATTTGAAAATATTGTGCTTCTTTTTATCAAGTACAAGTGTATTTATGTAAATGCTTAAGATTATTTTAATAGGACTTCTTTTAAAAAACGAAGAAAAAATTGACATGTATGATTTTAGCTCAAGATCGTATATGTATGTGACCCTCCTGAGGCCTCATCCATATTATTTCATAGCTAATGTCTAGCAACATAACCTGTTTAAACCCTTATTTTCTTTTTCTTAGTGCTGTAAATAGTCATTTTGAATGAGCCTCATTCTTACTGAATCCTGTACTTCTTAGAGAATGGAAAACAATATATTCTGGGAAGTGAATTGGTTTTAGTCTGAGTTTTTTGGAATTTTGTTTTAATAAGTGAGATATTACTTTCTACAACCAATTTTCTTGACAGCCAAATTATTTTTTTTTTACCTCTGAAGCTATAGTATTGGGGTGACCCTAAAACTGACCTCAGAAGAGTCTGTATTGAATGAATTGAGGACAGTTTTCAAACAGTTCACAAAAGAGGTTTACATAGTTACAGCTCAGACCAGATTTCAGCAAGGATTTAATTGTACTGCCCCATTTCCCATCTGCTTCACTGCCTTTGGACTTTTTTGGATCCCATATCATGCCTTCCTTCCCCAGGAAAGTCATCATTGGGAAATTTCCTTAGGCTGCAAGCTTGCCTTTGCCTCTCCTCCCATCTCCTCAGTACCTGTGGTCCCTCTGATTAGAGCTCTCCAAGCATGCCCTCTAACCAGGTCTTATCCCCTCACCCCTTTTCCAGTTTCCTTTTGTGTATTTTCCCTTGTAAGTTCCTTAAAGAAGAAGACTGCTTTTGTATTTTTAAATTTGTATCGCTCAACTGTTAGTGCTTGGCACATAGCAAATAATATATGTTTGTTGACTTACTGACTGATTGTGCTTAGCTTCAGTGTTTGTAGACAAGGTTTTCTTTGCCTCATCATCAAAATGGATCTGGTCAGCAGGACACAGTATAGTAAGAGAGGTTGGGATTTTTAAAAAAATTATGTCCATGGGTGACCAGGAGGCTGCATGAAGGGAGGTGAGAGCTCATCAGTTCCCAGGAACAGCATTGTTACCTTTTTGGAAAAATTAACCCTTGTTGGAGGTGGCCAGAAGATGTGAAAAATTCCAGTAGATAAGCAATCCTATCTTGCGTGGTGATTTCTTCGAATTTGTTTCCTTATTTATAATTTGGGAAATATCATACATTCTTACCTATCCTATAAGATTGTTGAGAGGATCAAATGAAATAATGGTATGTGTGAAAGGATTTGCAAATTGTACTACACCATTTAGAGCCATGATAACAGGACTGAATAATAAGTTAATGTCAGGAATTTACCAATAAGCTGGTAACTGTTATCAACTATCCATGAGCATATGTCAAGCAGTGCATAGAGTTAAGGAAGATCTGACTTCATCACAGAAATTTCTTAACTTTGTAATCTGAGAAAGTCACTTAATTTATCTGCCATAGTAGTTTCCTAAAATGATTTTAAATGGAGATGTGATATAACCCTACACAGAGAATTGTTGTAAGAATTAATGAGATATTTGTTAAAGCTCTTAGTTCAGTGCCTGACTCATAATAGGCTTAGTCAGTGCTTGTTATTTTTCCCTTTCTTATCTTGTTTTTTTTTTAATTTATTTAAGGGGCTATGGGGTTAAGTGACTTGCCCAAGGTCATATAGCTAGGTAATTATTAAGTGTCTGAGACCAGATTTGAACTTGAATCTTCCTGACTCCAGGGCCCGTACTCTATCCATTGCGCCACCTAGCTGCTGTTTTCCCTTTTCTTATCACCACTGCTTTTATAATTGAAGTTTCTTATTTAAGACTTTCAAAAAATAAATTCATATTGTTAATATTAAGTATCATAAAAGAATTGGAAATTGTGGAAACTCCCTCAACAGTTGGGGAATGGCTGAACAAGTTGTGGTAAATATGTGTTAGAATACTATTGTGCTATAAGAAACAATGAGCAGGATGGTTTCAGAAAAACCTGGAAAAATTTGTATGAACTGATGCAAAGTGAAGTGAACAGAACCAGGAGAATATTATACATAGCAATAGCAATATTGTCTGATAATCAGCTGTGAATGACTTAGCTATTATTAGTAAAACAGTGATCCAAGACAATCCAGAGGAAAAAACTGAAAAAGTCAGAGTGCAGATTGAAGCATACATTTTTTTACTTTTTAGAAAAAATATTATGGCTAACATAAAAATTTTGCACGATTTCACATATATAATTGATAACACATTTCTTGTCTTCTCAACGTTTAGGGGAGGAAGAGAATTCAGAACTGCCTTTTTTAATGCACTAAAAATAAATAATAAATTTAATAAACAACTAAAATTAGTAAATGTATATCACTTCAAATTCATTTTCAAAGTTCTAGTAATGAATTCTTCCAAGTAAAATTTGCTTTTAGTTTTTTAAATTTATGATTAAGTTATCCTATTTTGTTTTTATTTTTTTGTTTTTTTATTTATTTAAGGCAATGGGGTTAAGTGACTTGCCAAGGTCACACAGCTAGGCAGTTATTAAGTGTCTAAAAGATTAGATTTGAGCTCAGGTCCTCCTGACTCCAGGGCCAATGCTCTCTATCCATTGTGCCACAATCCCTATTCACATGGAGTTTTCATTTTTTTAATTAATTTTTAATTTCAGCAACAACAAAAGTCTTTCAGTCCACATTCCCAAGTCCATTACCTCATTATCAAGAACTGAATATCATACTTTATATCTCCTTAGATAATGTTTTGCTTAGGACTATTCCTTATTTTTTTTTTAAAGTTTTTGCAATACATTGGGGTTAAGTAACATGTTTGTGGTCACACAGCTACGGGCTGGGGCTGAATTTGAACTACCCAACTACCAATGAATGCACTACCTAACTGCCCCCTATTCTTTCTTTTAATTTGACTTTCTTAATCTTCCCATCTCTGCCATTTCCCTTTCCTTTTCCATTTCCCTAATAAGTGAAATAAATTAGTTTTCTATCGAACTATATGTATGTTTCTATAATCTTCCTTTTACCAGTTCAGATGAGATTGAGGCTCAAGTGTCATCTGTTCCCCCCACCCCTTATTCCTTATTTATATAGATTTCTATTTATATATACCAATTATATGAGATAATTTTCTCTATTTTTTTCTCCTCCCTCCCCTAAATGTAGTCCTCTTAGTATTCTGCTTTTAGAATCATCAAATCATAACAATTGTTCTGAAATCCTCTAATTAGATACCTTCTATGAACCTGATGATGCAATATAGGGTTCTGAGGGGAAACATTTATTACCTCAGTAAATTAGCGTTTATTAAGTGCCTGCTATTTGCCAAGTACTAATAAACAAACACAGAATAATATAATAATAACAATAATATTAAAAATTAAACAAAAATGCTAATAAAACACAAAATAAATAGGAGATAATTAAAAGAGGGAAGGCATTAGAATTGAGAAGTTGGGAAAGGCACCCTGTAGAAGGTGGGATTTTAGTTGGGACTTAAAAGCAGTCAAGGAGAGCGTGCCAGACATGGAGGACAACCAGGGAAATGGAATGTCTCGTTTGGGAAACAGCAAGAAGTCAGTGACACTGAACTGAAGAATATGTGGCAGGGAGAAAAGTTCTAAAAGACTAGAAAACTAAGAAGGGATGAGATTATAAAGGATTTTGAATGCTAAACAGAGAATTTTGAGTTTGATCCTAGAAGAAATGGGGAGGGGCAGTTAGGTGGCATAGTGGATAAAGCACCGACCTTGGACTCAGGGGTACCTGGGTTCAAATCCGGTCTCAGACACTTAATAATTGCCTAGCTGTGTGGCCTTGGGCAAGCCACTTAACCCCGTTTGCTTTGCAAAAACCTTAAAAAAAAAAGAAGAAGAAGAAGAAGAAATGGGGAACCTCTGTAGTGATCCTGCACTTTAGGAAAATGACTTTGGTGGCTAAATGGAGAATGTATTAGAGTGGCGAGAGAGACTTGAGACAGGCAGACCCACTAGCAGACTGTTTCTGTAGTCCAGGCAAGAAGTGCCTATTGACATCCCCTCAAAATGTAAATAATTTAACCTGTTTTTAACATGAATGATTGTTCTATATTATTCTTTCATGTGGAATATTTAGATTTTACTTAAAATATTCTGGAAGTTTTCTTTGTAGGAAGTGATCAGTGTATTCTTTGTATTTTTACTTTGTCCTCTGGTTCTAATCAATCTGGACAGTTTTCTTTTAAGATCTCCAACCTTAATGGACTTGCTCATTTCATCAGTGCAACAATCAGAGATAATTTTAGGGTATCTGCAAAAGAGAATACCATCTGTATTCAAAGAAAGTGTTTAAACAAAGACCAAAGACTATTACCTTTAATTTTTTTTAAAAAAAAAGGTATCTTATGTAATTTTGCTACCTCTTATATTTTATTTTTTCCTTAAGGATATGATTTCTCTCTATATACTTTCAATTTTGATCAATGTATTGCATGGAAACTATATAAAGATTATTACTGCCTCCTGTGGGGGTTGGGGGGAGGGAAGCGAGATGGAAGGAAAAATTGTAAAATTCAAAAAACAATAAGATCTCTTGAATCATAATATTGAAGCTCTTTTTTCCTCCAAAAAATTTCTGGTAGCCCAATGATTCTTAAATTACCTCTGCTTGATCTGTTTTTCCAAGTCAGTTGTTTTCACTAAGAGATATTTTAAAATTTATTTCATTTTAATCAAATTTTTTACTTTTTTAAAAATCCAGTTTTATATTATTTTCATTTCCCAATCCTCTCAGTCCCACATTCTTATCCATGTAGTGGGAAAGCTAGAAAAATAAAATCAATTAAAAAAATATATATGGTAAAAACCAAATCAATTTCCACATTAATTATGTCTAAACACCCCCACCATGCTTCATTTTTGCACTGAGTCCATAATCTCTCTTTCTAGGAGAATGCTTCATTATGAATCTTCTGGAAATGTGGTTTATCACTGTGCGGCTCAGAATTCCCATGTCTGAGCATTTGTCTACATTATTGTTGTTTCTGTGTATATAGTTCTCCTAGTTCTGTTAAATTCACTTTGTGTAGGGGTGGCTAGGTGGCATAGTGGATAAAGTACTGGTCTTGGAATCAGGAGTACCTGGGTTCAAATCTGGTCTCAGACACTTAATAATTACCTAGCTGTGTGGCCTTGGGCAAGTCACTTAACCCCATTTGCCTTGCAAAAACATAAAAAAAACAAACAAAAATAAATTCACTTTGTATCAGTCTTCACTTTGCAAAGTCTTCCTACGTTTATCTGAAACTATCACCTTGACATTCTCTTATAGTACAATGGTATTCTTTCACATTCATGTAAATTTTTCAGTTGATAGGTATCACCTCAGTTTCCTATTCTTTGTCACCATGAAAAGAACTGCTCTAAATATTTTTGTATATATGAATCCTTTTCCTCTTTCTTTGATCTCTTTTGAGGTTTAAACCTAGTAGCAGCACCTGGGCAAAAGATAGGTTATGGGAGATGAGAAATAACGAGGAGTCCAGGACGACTCCTAGCTTTTGAATATGAGGGAATGGTATTGCTCTCTATGGTAATAGGGAAGGTAAGAGGGTGATTGAGGGAGAAGATAAGATCCATTTTGAGCATGTTGAATTTAAGACATCTACTGCACATCCAGTTCAAGATGTATAAAAGACAATTGGAGATAAGAGATTGGAGAAGTTTGGGCAAGATGGTTAGATTTGAGATTCATCACTATAGAGATGGTATTTCAGTGGAAGGTGATAAGATCACCAAGAAGAGAGATCTGTGATGGGGGGGGGGGGGAGAAGAGGGAGAGGGTTGCAGACGGTTGGAGTTTAGGATGGGATAGGTAGCATTGATAAATTATCTGTGTGTGTGTGTGTGTAGCAGGAAAAAGGACTCATGACAGAATCCTGTGGAAATCTACTATTAAAAGATGTGATCTGGATCTGGAGGGAGATTTAACAAAGGAGACTGAGAAGAAGAAAGGAAAAACAGGAGAGCATGATGTCTTGAAAACCTAACAAGAGAAGTATCAAGGAGGAAAGTGTGATGATGAGTGTCAAAAGACTGCAAAGAGATAACGGAGGAGAATTAGGAAAAGGTGCTGCCAACTAAGTAATTATTGGAAACTGAAGAGAACAGTTTTATTGGAATGCTAAGGAAGCTGATTAGCAGTATCTCTCTTAAACTGTCAACAACCATTATATGTAATAAGCTAGAAGCATTCCCAGTAAGATCAGAGGTGAAACAAGGATGCCCACTATCACCACTATTAGTCAGTATTATATTAGAAATGTTAGCTTCAACAATAAGAGAAGAAAAAGAAATTGAAGGAATTAGCATTGGGCAGGAAGAAACAAAACTCACATTTTGCAAATGACATGTTGGTATACCTAGAGAATACTAAAAATTACCTAAAAAAACTACTAGAAACAATTAGCAACTTTAGAAGAGTCGCAGGATATCAAATAAACTCACATAAATCCTCAGCATTTCTATAAATTACTAGCAAGATACAGCAGCAAAAGCTCAACAGAGAAATCCCATTTAAAGTAACTCCAGATAATATAAAGTACTTGTGAGCATACCTGCCAAGGCAGACTCAGAAACTATGAAAAGAACTATAAAATACTTTCCACACAAATAAAATCAGATTTAAATAACTGGGCAAACATCAACTGCTCAAGAATAGGCTGAGCTAATATAATAAAAATAACAGTTCTACCTAAATTAAACCACTCATTTAGTAGCCTTACCAGTCTAACTTCCAGACTTCCAAAAAATTATTTTAATGAGCTACAAAAAATTGTAACTAAATTCATACTATGTAGGATAAAAATCCACTTAAAAAATATAGAGACTCCTGAAAAGAAAAGAACAATCCATTTATTCGTTCTCCAGTGTTTTTGGTAGGAATGGCTGCTTTATTTTTGTCAAAGGCTTTTTCAGGATCTATTGAGATAATCATATGATTTGTTAGGTTTGCTACTGATATAGTCAACTATACTATCAGTTTTCCTAATATTGAACCAACCCTGCATTCCTGGGATAAATTCTACTTTTTCATAGTGTATTATCCTAGTAATAACTTGGTATAATTGCTTTGCTAAGAAAGTTTATTTTGGCTTTTCTCAAGAAAAGGGCACCTCCAAGTCTTTTGAAGGTAGTGAAGATGAAGGAGCTGCCCCAAATTGATAGTCAAGCAAGATTACATGGCCTAACATGATACCATCCTCCTTCCTATCATCCCTCTCTGTTGACTCATTGGTTAGTCTTCAGAGTTACATTCTGTTTGTGAAAATCTACTCCAGCAACAAAGAAAAGAATGAAAGATTTTCATAAAATATTACCTCACCATCCAGATGGTGAGAAGAACCTTCAGGATTATAACTATCTTATTGATGTAACAGTCTACTTATCATCAAACAAGAGGAGTCTTATGAACTTCATTGGAATGCAAGGTTTTTTTCATGGGAACAGTATACTGTTCTCCCAGTTAAGACAGTTTTGTCATCAAATAGGTGACTAACTAAAAATGCAAGGTCTCTCTGGAAATAGCCCACTATTTCCACCCCTAACAGAATCAGAAGGGTGCCTGGCTTGGAATGCAAGGCCTTCTCTCCCTCTTTCTTCTAAGACTAGTCTAAGAGTACTAGTCTATCTTTGTTTTAATGATTTTTTTAACCCTGAGAGAACTTCACTAGGAATATTAACTCTAAAGAGGAAATATCCCACTCAATATGAGAAACAAAAAGTCAAGAATATTAATGGATATTCTGAAAATAAAATACAAAAGAAGGTGGCTTAGCCTTACCAGATCCAAAATTTTATTATAAAGCATCAGTCATCAAAACTGTCTGGTACTGGCTAAAAAATAAAAATAGTGGATCAGTTGAATAGACCAGCAGGAAAGGATTATAGTAATCTGCTGTTGATGAGTCAAAGGAGCCCAACTTCTGGGATAAGAACTGTTGGGAAAAATTGTAAGTTAGTTAGGCAGAAATTTGGATTAGACCAACATCTCACACCCTATACCAAGATAAGATCAAAATGGGTACAAGATTTAGACATAAACAATATTATAAGCATACTAAGAGATCAAAGAATAGTTTACCTGTCAGATCTGTGGAAAGGGAAGGAGTTTATGACCAAGGAACAGATGGAGAACATCATTAAAAACAAACTAGATAATTTTTATTACATTAAATTAAAAAGCTTTTCTACAAACAAAACCACTATAACCAAGATCAAAAGAAATTTAATAAATTAGGAAACAGTTTTTACAACCAGTATTTCTGACAAAGGACTCATTTCTAAAATATATAGAGAACTGAGTCAAATTTATAAAAAAAAAAAGCCATTCTCCAATTGACAAATAGTCAAAGGATATGCAAAGGCAATTTACAGATGAGGAAATCAAAGCTATCCATAGTCATATGAAAAAATGCTCCAAATTATTATTGATTAAATAAATGCAAATTAAAGCATCTTTGAGGTACCACCTCACACCTCTCAGAGTGGCTATTATGACCGGAAAGGACAATGATCAATGTTGGAAAGAATGTGGGAAATCAGGGACACTAATACATTGGGGTTTTTTAGTTTGTTTTTTGGGGTTTTTTTAGGTTTTTGCAAGGCAAATGGGGTTAAGTGGCTTGCCCAAGGCCATATAGCTAGGTAATTATTAAGTGTCTGAGACCGGATTTGAACCCAGGTACTCTTGACTCCAGGGCCGGTGCTCTGTCCACTGCACCACCTAGCTGCCCCAGACTAATACATTGTTGATGGAACTGTGAACTTATCCAACCTTTCTGGAGAGCAATTTGGAATTATGCCCAAAGGACAATAAAAAATGGGCTTACTTTGATCCAGTCTATATCCTGAAGAAATCATGAAAAAGAGTAAAAATAACACTTCTACCAAAATATTTGCAGCAGCTCTGTTTGTAGTAGCAAAGAATTGGAAATTGAGTGAATGTCTATCAGTTGGGGAATGGCTGAACAAATTATGGTATATGTACATTATGGAACACTATTGTTCTATTAGATACCATGAAGGATGGGATTTCAGAGAAGCTTTGAAAGACTTGCATGAACTGATGCTGAGTGAGATGAGCAGAACCAGAAAAACATTTGTACTCCCTAACAGCAACATAGGGATGATGATCAACCTTAATGGACTTGCTTACCCCATCAGTGCAATAATCAGGGACAATTTTAGAGTATCTTTAATGGAGAATGCCATCTGTATCCTGAGAAAGAACTGTGGAGTTAAAAACAAAGACCAAAAACTATTACCTTCAAATTAAAAAAAAAAGTTGTCTTATGTGCTACATAATTTTGCTATCTCCAATATTTTATTTTTTCCTCAAGGATATGTTTTTTCTTTCAATTTTGATCAATGTATAGTAGCATGGAAACAATATAAAAATTTTCTGTGAGGAGGAGGGAAGGGAACTTGGGTGAAAAATTATAAAATTCAAAACCTTACCAAAAATGATAGGTAGAAACTACTATTGTATATAATTGGTAAACAAAATATTTTTTTAAAAATTTAAAAAATACAATGTGGTACATAGAACTAAATAGGGCTCCAGGTATGGTATGGTTAGAACAGAGTACAATATGACTATTGCCTTCCATGAATAGAGAAAAGTCTCTTCTATGAACGTTCTGTATAGATAGAATAAGCTAACAATCTACCCAAGATAGACTGTCTCATTTCAAAGCTATTTCAAGATTTTACACCAAAATAAATTTTCCATAGTCTTTTAGGAAACTTATTTAATTATTTAAAAAGCTTAAACCTCTTCAGCTATGGCAATCAGATAATCTGCCTTGCTATTCAGCCTAAAATCACAAGACTTTTTGATTGTTATATCATATATTAAATTTACAGTCCACAGAAATTCCAGATATGTTTCAGGTAAAGGTTGTCTAGCCATATCTCCTTCATATTTTTAAAATTTATTTTTTAACCCTATCCAAAATATATTTAGCCCTATTAAGTTTTATTTTTATTTGTCAGCCTGTCAAGAGCTTAACAACATAATGCTCTTGTTCTGAGACAGCATCAAAATACAAAATCATAAAAAACTTGACAAAGATAGTATAAAGCAGTAGAATAACTTAATTTCTCTTAATTTTAGAAGCAATCACATTTTTATTTATTTTTATTTTAGTTTAGAGACAGTTGGAGATAATATTGAGAGTCATCTGTGGTACAATAAAAAAAGGAATTTGATTTGAAGACATAGAGTCTAGTTTAAAACCCTGACTCTGTTATTTACTTGCTTTGTGATTCTTATCTTCCCTGGGACCTCAATTTTCTTATTTGTCAAAGGAGATGGTTGGGCCAGTTGATTTCTGAAGTCTTTTCTATGAGCCTATGTTCCTGTGATCTTTGCAATTATAATTATTTTATATTAGGTTAATATTAACATGAGTTTGTCCTCAGTAGCAACATACCTACTGATTGTGGTGGAAAAGCTGTGGAAAAGCATTCATAAGCCTATAATTGAAAATTTTATGTTGAGAATCTGTACATGGAGAATTGTGCTTATAAGCAATAGAAAATTATTACAACAATTCTACTAAAAAAGGTTACAGATCAATGTCTCAGATTTACCCACCATATGTCCGGCATTGTGTGAAGTCCTATGGGAAATATTGAAATAAATAATAGAGTTCTTTCCCTGAAAACTTGCAGTCTAATTGGGGAGACAAGAAAAACATATTTAAAATTACTAGCAAAGAATTTTAATGCAGGATATAGGTGAGGTAGATGTGTCAAAATATTCAACATTAAAGCTACAAAGAAAAGAATATTATATTTGAAGTCTTTAAGCCCAGGTTAATATAGTTGAAGAGGTTTCAGCTTTTTAAATAATTAAATGTTTCCTAAAGGACTATGGAAAATTTATTTTGGTGTAAAATCTTGAAATAGCTTTAAAATGAGACATTAGTCTATCTTTGGGTAGACTATTAACTCATTCTATCTATGCCGAACTTTCATATAAAAACTTTCTCTGTTCATGGTAGGGTACTCTGGTTGCTTTTGTTTTATGGATAACATTATGCTGATTACAATAACCCTCAGGCATTTAACAGAGCATGCTAAATGATATCCAAAGTGATATAACTTCATCCGGGGAAAATAATTTAATTCAATTAATTCGGCAAATATTTCTTAATGCTTTACTGCAGCATTTGCAGAGTTAAGTCAATACTACCGGAAGAGAAATCAGAAAGCATCTTCCAACAGAGGTGGAATATGTTCTGAGATCCTTGAAGGGATCAAATGATTCTTCGATGTTAGAGCTTTCTGGCGATTGCATGGCAGGCATGGGGAATAGAGCTTGTGAGACAAAGGCCCAGAAACAGACAAAACATTGAAGCCTTCATCATCAGAGTTGGCCTCATGTGTGACCGAAGTGTGCTGTGAAAGCTACCTGGAAAAGTAGGCCAGAACATGATTGTGAGGGGATGTGAAATTTCAGACTGACAAATTTGTATTGAATCCAAGAGGCAACAGAGAACTACTAAACATTTTTGAGTAGTATCACTACATGGTGCTCAGGAGGGATTATTTTGTCAGCTTTATCAGTCAGCAAACATTTATTAGAACCCTCTATGTGCCAGAATACTGGGATATAATGATAAAAATGAAACAGACTTCTCTCAGAGCTTACATTCTATGGGAAGAATCAACATGTATGTACAGATAAAATACAAAGTTGTTGAGGAAGGGAGGACATAAGATTCATAGTTTTAGAGCTGGAAAAGACCTTAGAAGTCATTTAGGCCAATCCTCTCATTTTATAGAACTCAAAGAGGTCAAATCTCATCCTGCCTCAAATTTTGATTTTCTACATTCCAACACTATGCCTCAGCTATTTCTCACCCTCAAACACCATTTTAATGTTAACATTTTTCCATCATGCTAGCCCCTTTTTCCCATTGGTAAATTCTTTCTAATGGGTGTCCATTTTGAAGAGAGATCCCAGGTCAACTAACCTTCCTTCTTCCCAGCTCTGCTTCTGGCTTTGCCTTTTTATTGAATACCTTCCCTCCTCCTGCCCCTCGTTTTTCCCAGCTCTTTTTATCTTACCCATTTAGATTGTAAGCTCATTGAAGGGAAGAACTGTCTTTCTTTTTTCTTGTACTTGTATCTCTTGTCAGAAGAATTATTGGAACTTTAACCACTCTACAAGTTTACTTCTCTTCATGAGTAATAGGGAATCAGAAAATGCCCTTTTCAGGAGTTCTTAACCTTTTTTGTTCTTTCCACTGGTAATCTGAAATCTATGGACCTCTTCTCAAAAGAATATGTTTAAATACATAAAACTAGATACATAAGATTACAGTGGAAACCAATTATGCTGAAATAGGTACCAAAATATCTTTAATAAATTCATGAACCCCAGCCTAAGAACCCCTCATGTAGGAGGTGATGCTTCTGATGCCTCTGGAAGGAAGTAAAGGAATTCAGTGAGATGGAGTTGAGTATTGTAGTGCATTGCAAGAATGAGAGACAGCCACAGCAAAGGCACTGAGATAGATAGGATATGGAGTATGGGATGGAGAATTACTTGTAATGAAGCTAGAAAGATTAAGAAGAACTTTAAAAACCAAGCAGATTAGTTTATTCCTAGAAGTTATGGGAGCTTCTTAGAGAAATAAGATCTTTGTTTCAGGATCAGAAGGAAAAAAAAAAACTAGATAGCAACAAGGAGACAAATTATGTCAATAAGCCAGGCAAGAGATAAGGAACTGAGCTAAGATGGTTTCTAAGTGAATAGTGAGATAGGAAATTAGATATGTGGAATGGAGAGTGAAGACTTGAGGCTAATGCCAAGGATGGGAAACTGGAAACTTGGGAGAGAACAATGGTGGTGTCCTCAAGAAAATTAGGAGGAGGGTAGCTAGGTGGTGCAGTGGATAGAGCACTGGCCCTAGTTCAAATCCAGCATTGCCTTACAAAAATCAAGAAGAAAAGAAAAATAAGAAAGTTTCAAAGGGCTAACTTACTAGATAGAAAGGGAAGAGAGGAATTTCTGTTTTGGACATGTTGATGTTGATAATATATCTAGTTTGAAGTGTCCAGTAAACAGTTGGTGATATAGGACTGGAGCTTAGGAGAGAGATTGGAGGTCATATTCATAGAGATAGTAATTAAATCTTTGACAGAATGAGGTCACTAAATGAGACAGAAGAGGGCTCAGAAGAGTCTTAGGAACTCATCTGGGAGTGATTTGAATGATGAATTAGCAAAGAAGACTGAGTGGTCAAACAGGAAACCTAAAGAAACCCTCTGGGAAAGACTGAGGCAAGGGACAGGATGAGAGTTGGAGGGAGCCTGTCATATTTGTAAAGTGCTTAGCAGGTGCTATATGAATCTATCCTCTCCCTCCTCATTGTTATTAATATTTATTTATCTATTGTGTACCAGCACTATAGTAGGTCCTAAAGATTCAGAGAAGAGAAATGAAGGAATTTGGAAGTAGAAGTCAGTAGCAGCTAGGGTCATCATTAAAGGCTTCATGTAGAAGACAGCGGTGCTTATGCTCAGTTTTGAAGGAAATAAGTAATTTGAAGAAGTTGTGGTAAGAAAAGTGTACCTTCAAGGCAAGAGGGACAGTCAGAGTAAAGATAGGAGATGGAATATAATGTGTCAGGACCAGGACTGCAAAATACATTGTTAAGATAGGTTAGGACCAAGTTGGGAAGGACTTTAAAAACCAAATAGGACTTTTTATTTGATCATAGAGGCAATGGGGAGCCCCTGAAGTTCATTTAAGTTAGAGGTGACAAGCTTACACTCGCACTTAAGAAAAATCCCTTTGACTAATGGGTAGAAGATGGATTGGAGAGAGGAGAGCCTGGAAGTAGATAGACCAGAGTAATTTTAGTAATCCAGATAATAGATGGAAAATGTCTGAAATGAAGTGGTAGCCATGGGAGAGGAAGATTGATGTGAATGATGTTCGGAAGGTAGATCAGTGAGATTTAAGAATTGATTAGAATATGTGGGGGAAGGAAGAATAAAGAGTCGAGGATGATGCAGAGGTTACAATCTTGAGCAAATGCCCAAAAAAGAAAGGCTATCATTTAGACAATGGTTGAACAAGATTATGATGAATGATTATAATAGAATAATATTTTATTGTAAGAAATGATAAAAATGATAGTTTCAGGGAAACATGGTAAGACATACATGAATTGATGAAGTATGTAGTGATAAAAACTAGAATAGTTTTTATACAAAATATTGGCAAAATAAACAACTGTGAAAGATTTAAGATCTCTGACTAAGGCCACAGAGGATTCAGTCTTATATGCATCCAGCATGGCCACTAACCATGAATATCTGCTAGGGTTCTGTCCTGTGTCCCCTTCTCTTGTACCTCTACACGATTTGGATTCAACTATCATTTCTATGCTGATAATTCTCAAATCTACTTTTGTAGTCCTAATCTTTCTCCCAGTCTCCAGTCTCACATCTCAAACTGTCTCTTAGATATATTGAATTGGATGTCCTATGTTCAAAAACAAAGTCATTATCTTTTCTGTAACCCTATTCCTTTTTGAACTCCCTTATTACTGTCTAGGGTACCACTATCCTCCCAGTCTCATCCTGGGTCATTCTCTCTCTCTCTCTCTCTCTCTCTCTCTCTCTCTCTCTCTCTCTCTCCCGTAAGGCAATGGGGTTAAGTGACTTGCTTAAGGTCACACAGTTAGGGAATTATTAAGTATCTGAGGCCGGATTTGAACTCAGGTCCTCCTGACTCCTGGGCTGGTGCTCCATGCACCGCACCACTTAGCTGCCCCAACCTGGATAATTCTCAATCCCACTATCTCTCACCCCCTTCCTTCCCCTATATCCCCCTTTTACAATCTGTTGTCAAGGCTTCTTCACCTCTTCAACTCCCCTGACAGTGACACCTCCTTGGTGCAGGCCCTCATTCCTCCATATCTAGACTATTTCAATAGCTTACCCAAATAGCCTACCCAAGCCTCTTCCCATTCCAGTCCATCCTCCATTCATATGTCAGTGATTTTCTAAAGCATGAATCTGACCATGTCACCTCTTCTTCTTTAATAAACTCCAGGAGCTCCTTATCATCTCCAAGATTAAATATAAAATCCTCTGCTTGGTTTCATCACCTAGTGCTTCCCCCTTCTATCTGATATCTTATGGCCCCATGCACACTTTTCAGTCCCTCCATTCCTCACACAAGACACTCCATTTCTCAGATCCAGGTACTTTCTCTTGCTATTCCCCATGCCTGGGCTGTTCTCATCTTTGTCTCTTGACTTCTTTTCGATGCCAGTTAGAATTCAAGAAACCTTCCCAAAGCTTCTTTAATTCTAATCTTTTCTCTCTCTCTGTTGATTACCTCTTATTTATCCTGTTTGTTTTTGTACAGTTATTTGCATTTTGTTTCCCCCATTAAAGTGTGAGCTCTTTTGAGGGACAGGATTGACTTTTGCATCCTTTTTTTTATATCCCACTCCCCCACCCCTAACACTTATAGTAGGAACTTAATAAATGCTTATTTAAAACAAATGTATTTGTTTTGCTTTATTATGATTAATCTATGTCTATTTATTATAAGCATTGTGTTTTCAGCTTTTATTGGATTGGGAGGGCTAACAATAATATTATCAAAAGCAAAGAAAAGAAGCAAAAGTAGTGTCATTGAAGAAAACAAATGGAAGCTCAAAGGGGGGATAGAAAGAGCAGATGGTTTTGAAAGCATTACATTGAATTTATTATATAATCTGTACATAACAGATTTTAAATTTCAAAATTATTCTTTTCTATCCTGTATATGGAAATGTTCCCCTTAAATTCAAGGAAAAAAATTTTAGAAAGATTTTATTTATTTTGAGTTTTACAGTTTTTCCCCTATTCTTGCTTCCTCCTCCCCTCACCCCCCCCCCCACAGAAGGCAATCTCTTAGTCTTTACATTGTTTCCATGGTATACATTGGTCTAAGTTGAATGCGATGAGAGAGAAATCATATCTTTAAAGAAGAAAAGTAAAGTATAAGAGATAGCAAAATTACATAGTAAGGTAACAGTTGTGTTTTTTTTTTTTTCTAACTTTGTTCTTTGTTCAAACTCCACAATTCTTTCTCTGGATACAGATGGTATTCTCCATCACAGATAGCCCAAAATTGTGCCTGATTGTTGCACTGACGGAATGAGCAGGTCCATCAAGGTTGATCATCACCCCCATGTTGCTGTTAGGGTGTGAATGTTTTTCTGGTTCTGCTCATCTTGCTCAGCATCAGTTCATGCAAATCCCTCCAGGCTTCCCTGAAATCCCGTCCCTCCTGGTTTCTAATAGAACAATAGTGCTCTATGACATACATATACCACAGTTTGTTAAGCCATTCCCCAATTGAAGGACATTCATTTAATTTCCAGTTCTTTGCCACCAGAGAAAAAAAAAATATTTTTAAAGAAATTTATCATAAACCCCTGTTTATAGAGGATCCCAACAACTAAGGAAAACAATAAATAAGATTTTCCTGAAACATAGTTTTTGGTGAAAAGATTAAATTTTTATTGATAATTTTTGTTGTCCATCACCTGAATATATGTCTATCACTTCTTCCCAGAGAACTACATTTTATAATAAGGAATATTTTTAAAAGAAGAAAAAAAGATTCACCTAAGCTACCCAATGAAACTATCAGTCATTGTATGCAGTTTCTTGGCCCTAGAAATTCCCCCCCCCCCCCCCCCCCCAGTTTCTGTAAAGGCGGCAAGGGATATCTTCTGATTTCTGTTTGGGGTCAGTCTTTTCCTTTATATTTTTGCATCATTCAGTTTCCTTTGTTTTTGGGTAGTTCTTTTTATTTACATTGTCGTAAGTCATCGTGTATATTGTTTCCCTGACTTTGCAGTTTTCATCACTTCAAATAAGTCATGTCAATAAGCACAGTTGTATTCCTTCATTGTAGTTATAATGAAAAGGAACAGTTTCCTCTAAAAACCTCACATGGCACTTTATATTAGAAACCTGTATCTTACAGTATTACAATATTGAAGTTATGTTGTATATGTATCATATTCCCCTACTAAAGTATTAAGTTCTATGAGAGCAGAGACTTCATATTATCTAAACTTCACTCAGTGCTCTCTACCAAGCAAACACTTACGACGTTTTCCAAACTTAAACAAGAAATCCATTGAGCATTTCCATATACGTTGTAGCTATGAGAAGAGGATTCTATGTGAAACTACAGATCTTCATTATATGGAATTTGCTTGTATTTTTTAAGTACATAATAAATTTATCTTATAACTTTCTTTTGGAGGGGTGTTGTTTGGGGTTTTTTGCAAGGAGTTGGGGTTAAGTGACTTGCCCAAGGTCACACAGTTAGGTAACTATTGAGTGTCTGAGGTTGGATTTGAACTCAGGTCCTCCTAACTCCAGGGCCAGTGCTCTATTCACTGTGCCACCTAGCTGCCCCCCAATCATAAATTTTCAAAACTATTTTGCTTGTATGTGATTCCCTCTAACCTTCATTCTACCCTCTTCTTTTTTATAGAGAAAGGCTCCATTGCAACTGGCCTTCTCATTTGCCCCCTCACCTAACGAAAAAGAAAAACAAGATCCTTATAAAAATATCTACTTTTTATAACTTTTTAATCATCTCTTTTTTTGGTTTTCCTTGTCTTTAGGATTGCTATCTCTTTTTTTTTTCCCTGAATTTTGCTGAAGTATAATAGATATTGCTCCAGTCCCTCCTTTATTTCTATGTAAAGGGAGCTCTGAACTTAGAGTCAAGAGACTTCTCTTACTGAATTCAAATGTACCCTGAGACTCTTACTGGCTGTGTGAACCTGGATAAGTCACTGTACCCTGTTTGCCTCAATTTCCTCTTCTATAAAATGAGCTGGAGAAGGACATGACTAGGATCTCTGCCAAGAAAACCCCAAATGAGGTCAGAGAGCCCAACTGACTGTAATGGTTGAACAACTAAAGCTTTATGTTTCCTTTGAAGTTTTTGTAACCATATTGTTGGATTCTGCTTTCTAATTCAATCTGCTATCCTCTTCTGTTTTATGGGTGGGTTCAACTCATTCACATTTGCAGTTGTGATCATTGTGTATTTTCTTTCCTTGTATTATTTTTTGTTCTGTGATCCTTCTTTACAAAAATATGGGTGGCAAGAGAAGTGTGCTCAGTACTAGATCACAATGGGTTGGGCAGGACTGAAAGGACTAAACAGCAATCTTAACCAGAGTCCATGCTCCCTCCCTCTTATTTTATCCCTTTCTTCAAGTCCCTATTGTTTTCCTGTTGAGTTAATGTATTCCTGCACCTGAGAAAGTGAGAATGAGTGAATTCTCTCCTCCTTTGTCTGGTTCAAATGAGTGAGTTTCAAGTGACATTTGCTTTCCTTACTCTTTACTCCCTGTTTGTATAGTCATTTACTTGTTCAACTCCAGTTAAATAAGATGCAGTGCCCCCCACACACATACACACACCCCTCTCTTTTTTTTCCTCTTTTTTCTGTTTAGATAAATAAAACGTAACAAAATCTCTCCTAGATTCTGTCTTATTTAGGGTTCTGATGGAACACTAAACACTTGTTTCTGTACTCCATTAAAATTCCATCAATAAAGAAGTATTTATTAGGTATCACCCATCAGTTTGACACTGTCTTTGGCACTGGGTATACAAAATTAAAAGAAAGAAGCAATCCCTATTTGTAATGAGTTTACATTCTAAAGGGGTAAACAAAAAATATAAAAAATAAATACAGTACAAATATGAATTTAATAATTATAAATGCATACATATGCCAGAAGATTGTGTCTGCACTGCATCTAAAAAGGTAAAGAGGAACTGTGAAGCAAATGTAAGAGGAATAATGATTGTTAGTGCCCAGAGAGAGGAGATTGGAATGTTGTGCTTGAGAAGCATAGAGAAAGCCAGTCTGACTGGATTGCCGAATGCAGAAAGGAAAGTAATATTCAGTGAGGCTGGAAAGATAGGTTGAGAACAGGTTATGTAGGGCTTTAGAAACCAAACAGAGATGAGTTTATATTTTATCTAAGAGTCCTTGAATTTGGCTAGAGTCATACATATAGTGTATCTATGTGTGTATTGGGTAGACTGGAGCTGGGAAGGACATGAGGCAGGAAAACCACTTAGGAAGGTTTGGGCAATAATCTAGACAAGGAATGATGATTTTTGTTGTTGTTGTTGTTGTTAATTATGATGATTATTTCAGTCATGCCTAATTTCATGTGACCCTATTTGGGGTTTTCTTGTCAAAGAAATTAGAATGGATTAAGTGGGGCACACAGGATTAGTGATTTGCCCAAGGTCACACAGCTAGTAAAGTGTAAAGTCAAATTTGAACTCATGAAGATGAGTTCAAGCCCAGAACTATCCACTTCCCCACCTAACCCCAAGAGATGATGATGCCTTGAACTAAAGCTGGTAGTTACATGAATGGAGAGTAGAAGTCACATGCAAAAGATGTTATGAAGTTTGAAATGGCAAGACTTGGCAAAACTGACTAGATATGTGAAGTAAAGAAAAATGCCTAGATTATGAACTTAAGACACCAGAAGGATTTATTTCTTTGATAGGAATAAATAGATTTGGAAGAGAGGAGAAAAGAGTTTAAAGGAAAGATAAGGGAGTTTAGTTTTTGACATGTTGAATTTAAGATGTCTCCAGGACATATAGTTTAAAATGTTACTGACAGTATAGAACTTTGCAGGTATCTCTCCTTTTACCATCTCCCCACCCCCACCCCACTTTTCATGTGTTTTTTTTTTATAGGTTGTTTTTCTCTCTTCACTTGTAGCTCCTTGAGAGCAGAGAGTCCTTTCTCTTTCTTATTTGTATCCCTAGTGCATAATGGATGCTTAATAAATGTTTACAGAATTTCTCCAACCTGCTGTTTGATCAGTGCTAATCAATCTTTCACTTTATTTTTTCCTTTCTTGATTTTTGTTTTATTAACTATCTCCTAGTTCACCTCCTATCTGCTTATTATTCACATCCTGTGGATATTCCCTAAGAGTTTTCTCTCCTCCCACTGTGCTCCTTTTCTTAGTAACTTCATTAGTTTTCATGGGTCAAAATACCCAGAACTACATGTCCAACCCTGATCAGGGCCATCATTTTGGTGATTAATTTTGAAGAGATCAACTTTGAGTGATAAAGTCAGAATCTAGAGTATAAAAAATTCAGGAGTGAAGGAAATATGAGACAGTGACTATGGACAGTTTTAGCTAAGAACAGGCACAAAGATAGAGGATTACTAGGTTCTAATGAAGGTTTTGTAAAGAAAGGGGAGACTTGTTTTTGATTCAAAGCAGAAGGGAAGGAGTCAGTAGATAGTGGATGAAGATTTAAAAGAGAAGGGAAATGACTGAGGATATGATCTGGAGAAAACAAGAGAAGATAGGTCAAGTCCACATGTAGAGAGATTGCCCTTAGCAAGAACAAAGGATATTTCTTTTTTTAGGGTTGTTTTTTAGTTTTTTTTTTTTGCAAGGCAAATGGGGTTAAAGTGACTTGCCCAAGGCCACACAGCTAGGTAATTATTAAGTGTCTGAGACCAGATTTGAACCCAGGTACTCCTGACTCCCAGGCCGGTGCTTTATCCACTACACCACCTAGCCGCCCCCGGATATTTCTTTGTCTGAGAGTAGGGAATAATGTTAAAGGATTTTGCAATGAAGAGAAAGAGAGAAGAGGGAACTCAAGTTGAACAGCCTCAATTTTTTTCAGTAAAATTAAGAGACAAGGTTCTCTGCTCAGACAGATACAGGAAAATGTAGACCTGAGGAGGAAAGAAAAACTTGAAAGAGCTTCTTTGAGGAGTGAGATAGGGAATCAGGGAGGAATATATAGGACTACCTTGTTGCTGTGGGGACCTGGTTGAGGTTAGATAACTTGGTTTCTAAGTACCCAGTATCTTCCATTGTGATTACATTTTCCTTCAGCTTCATTCAGTAGTTTGTGTGTAGGAGTGAAGGAAACAGATGAAAGACATAGGTTCGTCAAGAGAAAAAGGCCTTTAGACAAGGAGGCCAGAGATTCTAGAGCAGAGGATGATGTAGTACCTTGTACTTGTTTAAAACCATTTACTTTGTTATGTTTCTTTCAACTGTTCTATTTCTGTTTCATTGTTTTTACTCAGCTCTGCACATTTTAGCAAGAATTCTTCAGTCCCCTTAATTTATTAAAGGTTCCTCTTCTGTCTTCCTCTCTTCTATCATTGTTATTGAGGCTTTCACGAATTCTTAGATTTTTTTTCTCTTTGATTTGTTTTCACAATTGGTTGTTTTTGATATGATAGCTTCTATTTTCTTTTTTTCCCCAATCTTTTGACCTTATTTTGATATTTTTGTCTCCTTGAGGCATGAATTTATTTGTTCCATTCTAATTTTCATAGTGTTATTTTGTTATTTATTCTCTTGTATATTTAAGTATATATTATATATGTATAAAATATATTTTATATAAAGCTATTTGTTCTCCTTAAGCCTTTCTGCTAGAACTTACATTTAGTTTATAATATAATATTTAAATTCTTTCTTCATTTTTTCTAGCAATTCAGGACATTGATTCTTAAATTTGTGACTTTGTCTTGCCAAGGCTTTGCTTGTTGAGGTTGAGTTATTCTCTTCTTTTGAATTTATGTTTTCTGTGTTTCTCTACCCTTAGAAGGACAAAGAATAAACTTCCAGAAAGAAAGAAAAATCAAAATTTTTCTAACATGATCCTTTTTTCCCTTTACTTTTTGTGACTAAAAGTTAAAAATATTGGATATATAGTTAAAGAGATTTAGAAAATGTAACTATCATTTATTTTATAGAATGATGATCATTTTGAGAAACCTGAAGCAATGTAAATGTTACCCACAGATGCTTCTGAGGAATTATAAATTTGTGGTAAGGTCTGAACTCAAGGAAATGTTGAATAACTTTAAGACATTTTAATTATTTCTAAGTACTTTGTTAATTTAAGTTCTATAGCATATAATTTTGGGTATTAGTGAGACTCAGTTATGAAAGACAGAAATTTTACATTTTTTTACAACCTAAGTTTTCCACACATGGAAATTATAAGGTGGTTTTGGTGTGGGCAGAACATATAGGATAATTTTAAGTAGTTTATGTCTAATGAGGGTACAAGAAGAATTTTTAGGAAGTTGAAGTAGTAGCCTACTCTTTAGATGTAAAGATTGGAAACACAATGATATTTAAGATTAAAAACAAGCATTTGAAAATGAAAGAAAAATCATATATAACCCACAAAGTAGTATTTATCATCTGGGAAATGCCTGGGTATTAGAACTATAATATTCATGTAGTTTTTGATATAGTCTTCATAAAGTACATACTTAGAATAAATATGGAGGTAATATAAAAGACCACAATTGAAATTTTTTTTCTTAATTTTAATGTTTAAGAAGTTTTGTTTTTTTTATAAAACCACCTTATATCTGTTAGGCACAAATATTTTGGTAGCTTGAATCACCTATTATTTCCACTAATGAACCTAACTATATTTATTCTAGATAGTTTTAGATATTGCCCTAAAATTATATACTTTGCCCTGATGTAATTAATATAAAAGACAAAAGTTCTGAATTTCATAATACTAAATTTCTTTAATGTCCAGATAAATGAACAGAGGTCATCAGGGTCTTCGGCACTAGGGGAAACCAGATGAATACTAAAAGAAATCTAACTATATAAATAAGGCAATTTTCATTTCCCTTTTAAAACAATTAAACGTTATGCTTTATAATTATTAGCTTTTATGATAACAACAATCATTATAAAGTTACAAAATTTAAAATCAAGTTGAAAATAAACTATTTGTGCTAAATTTGGAAATGTGGTAGAAACAACAGAAGAAACATATGTACAAACATATTGCCTTGAAGGGAAATAAATAACTTAAAATGGACCAAGGAGAGAAGATAGGGAAGAATTCCAGACATCATTTATAATACAAAGTCAAAGAAGACAGAATAAGAGCAGAGAATAGGAAATATTATTATAGCAGAATTTCTTGATCTTTTTGTGTGTCATGGTCCCTTTTGGCAATCTAGAGAAGCCTATAAACTGCTTCTCAGAATAATTTTTTTTCTTTTTTAATGTTAATAATAGTTTTTACCTATCATTTTTTTTAGCAAGGTTTTGAGTTTTACAGTTTTCTCCCTCTCTCCCATCCCTCCTCCTTCCTCCTGACAGAAAGCAATCTGATACAGGCTCAGAATAATTTTTAAATACATAAAATAAAACACATAGGATTGCAATAAGAAACTGTTTAAAAAGTTATTAAAATAATAAAAAAAAAACAAATTTATGAACCCAAGGTTAATAATGCCTGGAATAGAACTTAAAAAGAAGTTACTAGTAAAGATATTGGAGGCACTTAAAATTTAGTGAAAATTAAAATGGCATCATTAGGCATTTGTGTTTGTATTCATTCAGAATTGCATAATTTTGGTTCTAGAAAAAAATCTTAATAATAATTTGGCTTAATTCTCGTAATTTGCAAATGAGAAAATTGAGACCAAAAAACTTGAGGTGATTTGCCCAAGGTCACAAAGAGTTTCATAGTTCATCCAGTCCAGTTTTATCATTTTGCAGATGAACTAGGACTGAACTACTGACTCCTAGTCATATGCTTTTGAGAACACCATTTTTGAGTAAATACTTCTTGAACCTCTCCCACACACACAGAATCATGCTTTTTTTGTTTTGTTTTGCTTTTTAGGTTTTTGCAAGACAATGGGGTTAAGTGGCTTGCCCAAGGCCACACAGTTAGGCAGTTATTAAGTGTCTGAGGCCAGATCTGAACTCAGGGACGCCTGACTCCAGGACCAGTGCTCTATCCACTGTGCCACCTAGCCACCCGAATCATGCTTTTGCAACAGCATTTTTATTGTTGAAAACCATATTATCATACAAATCTAACTACCGAATGACTAGAGTTCTAAGAGGAAAAAATAACAAATTTACATAGAGGAACAAAAAAAAATCAGAATTTTTGAGGAAAATAATTAAAAGTGCATTTTAAACTCCCCACTATCCTGAATTCTTTCTAGTCTTCTACTGGAAGCCTTTCCAGACAACTCTTAATTCTAGTCCCTTATGTTAATTAAAGCTGGTATGCAACTTTAAAACATCTGCTTGTTTTTGGCTCTCCCATTAGATTGTGAACTGCTTGAGGCCAGGTATGGTCTTTTGCCTCCTTTTGCACGGTGCCTAGCACTGGTAGATGCTTAATAAATACTTATTGATTGATTGAAAGAAGCGGACCTAACAGTCATGGATCTCATGTTGTGCTACAAAACAGTCATCATAAAAACCATTTGGTATGGCTGAAAAATGGAAAGTCTATGTGTAAAACAGATTATTGTAAATGACATACAGAAGCATATATTGTAACATTGTGTTTGATGCACTCAAAGACCACAGTTACTGCAATAGGGGCACATTATTTGATGAAAACAAATGGGATACATGGAAATCATGTTGGCAGAAATTAAATGTAGATCAAGATCCTAACAAGTATCAAATGACTACATGCCTTAGTTATGAAGGATAATATCATAAATAAATCAGAAGAGCAGGGGAGAAAATATCTTTCACAACTATGGATGAGGAAAGTGTTCATTGACCCCCCCCAAAAAAAAAATTAGACAGCTGAGTGGCACAGTGAACAAAAGCACTGGGTCCAGAGTCAGGAAGATGATTTCAGATCTGACCTCAGACACTTAATAATTGTGTGACCCAGGGGCAGCTAGGTGGCACAGTGGATAGAGCACCGGCCTTGGAGTCAGGAGTACCTGAGTTCAAATCTGGCCTCAGACACTTAATAATTACCTAGCTGTGTGGCCTTGGGCAAGCCACTTAACCCCATTGCCTTGCAAAAACTTAAAAAAAAAAAATTGTGACCCTGGGTAAGTCATTCAATCCTCTTTGCCTTGGATTCCTCAAGTTTTTGCCCTAATAACACCAGTACTGCCAAAATTAGAGTGAAAACAGAAAGGTGGGAAACAATTTTCACACCTAGGGGTTCTGATAAAGGTCTCATTTCCAAAATATATAGAGAAGTGAATCAAATTTATAAGATTACAAGTCAATTGACAAGTGGTCAAAAGGATATGAACAGACAGTTTTCAAAGGAAGAAATTAAAGCTATATATACTCATGAAAAAATTCCACATCCTTTCAGATTGGCTAAGATGACAAAAAGGGTAAACAATCAGTATTGGAAAGGTTAAGGGAGCATTAGGACCTAGATACACTGTTGGTGAAATTGTGAACCAATCCAACCATTCTGGAGATCAATATGAAACTATGCCTATAAAACTGTTCATAGCCTTTGACCCAGCAATACCAAATACTAGGCCTATATCCAGAAGAAATCATAAAAACATGGGGAAAGTCTCACATGTTCCAAAATATTTGTAACTGCTCTTTTTATAGAGACAAAGTATTGGAAATTGAGGGGATGCCCATCAATTGGAGAATGACTGAACAAGTTGTGGTAGATAACTGTTACAGAGTACTATTGTTCTATGAGAAACTTTGAATGGTTGGGCTCTAGAGAAGCATGGAACAATTACAAGAACTGATGCTGAGCAAAGAGAGCAGAACCAAGAGAACAATGTCCACATCAACAACAACATTGTGAGTTGATCAACTATGATGAATGCAACTCCTTTCATCAGTTCAGAGGAAACCCTGGGAAACCTGTTATGGACACCATCCACATCCAGATAGAAAAAAAACCAACACAAAAACCACAGAATCTGAATGAACTCTCTGTTTACTTTTTAAAAATTTCTCTTCTGTTTTTCCTTCTTATTCCATGCTTTTACTTTCTTCTCCCTTAGTCCTAATTCTTCATATGGAAAATGACTAATATATAAACATGTTAAGCACAAATGTACATGTGCAATGTTCATTTGACTGTTCACCACTGAGGGGATGGGGTGGGGTGGGGAAAGGTGGAAGAAAAGTGTAACTTGCAAATATGCAAGTAGATGAATGTTGAAAATTTTTTATATCATGTAATTACAAAAATAAAATAAAATAGCAATTTAAAAACATACTACCTGTGTCATCCTGGGAAAGTCACATAACTTGTTTGCCTTAATCAGCTAGAGAGGAAAATGGCAAACTATTCCAATAGTCTCACTAAGAAAACTTCATAAACAATATGACCCATAGAGTCATGAAGAGTTGAACAGCAGCAATGACAACAGTGTGGCTTGTAGATAGAAAGTAGACTTTAAATTCAGGAACAGCTAGGTTTAAGTCTTACTTCTGATGCATATTGAACCGGATGCTTTATGTCATAATCTTACTTACAAATTCCTACCATCCTTTTTTCTCAAGACAAATAAAATAAAATGATCTAGAGAAGGAAATGGCAATCCACTCCAGTATCTTTGCCAAGAGAACCTCAAAAAGGGTAATGAAGAGCCAAACACAACTGAAACAACTGAATCAAAAGAAAAAAGTCTCATTCTATACCCTGAGTTCTATATCACCTCCCTGTCATGTTTCATCATGATTCTTCTAGCATTTTGACTGGTTGCTGTATTGATAAGAATTTTTAAGTCTTCCAGAGTTGTTTGTCTTTGCAATGTTGTTATTTGAATAAATTGAGCTCCTGGTTTTGCTTGCTTTGCTCTGCATCATTTTTTCCCAAATTTCCCCAGATTTCTCTAAAACTATTCCCTTCTTCATTTCTTATAGCACAATAGTATTCCATTTCAGGCATTCCCCAGCTAATGGGGTCCTCCTTAGTTTCCATTTCTTTGCTAACTCTATCAGTGTAATAAAGGGCCGCAACTCCAAGCAAGCTACTCAGTTCTTTATTTACTTATTCTTCTTCACTAGGACTGTGAGCTCCTTGAAAATGCTATTTGACTTGATTTTGATACATGATCCAAAAGATATATGTATACTTAGACATGAGAAATGTGTAGATTTATTTTTCTTGACTATTATTTTTTTTTTGGAAGACTTGTTTTTTCTTCTTTTTCTTTGTTGTTTTCGCAAAGCAATGGGGTTAATATTATTGTGTCTGAGGTCAGATTTGAACTAGGGCCCTCCTGACTCCAGGGTTGGTGCTCTATCCACTGTATTACTAGCTGCCCCTACCAAGATAAAGTAAGGTAATCAATTCACTTTATAGAATGAAAAGAAATTAAGAGAAAATTGTATACTTTAAAAAGAGATGTAGAGATTTATGATTTGATTCACCTAAAATCCTTTTTTTCTTTTCTCCTTTGTATATGGAAACATTGCCCCTTTTTTTTGGTGCTCTTTAACTTCAGAATTTTAAAAAATCCTAATGACATCTAATTTTTCCCCAATCAATGTTTCTGGGTTTTCTTTAACCAATTGTGTTAGCATATCTGGCTAATTATAGAAACAAAGCTTTTTCCCAGTCTTCAGCTTTTATTCTTCCATTTTGATAGATATCAAAATTCTTGTTCCTAGAAATAAGCTGGTGTTGTCTACCATTCCATGATTTTTTTTAAGCATCTAAAAGAATGTAGGCTTTACTATGTAATGATTTGACAAAAAGCCAAAAAATACTCAGGATTTTACTGAATATTTGCAAACACTATCCAAAGACAATTTTTCTTTTTATTGTTTCATAAATTCTTAGATGGACCAATATCATCTTGACCAAGAGAAAAAAAGAGCTAATATATAGTTTCACTGATGAACATATAAAATAACAATAGTACCATCCTATTTGTTTTACTTTTCAAATATTTGTTAAATGATAAATACAAATGTTTGTAAAAGTAACATCTACTTTTTTAAAGATAGTTACTCATTCTCTAACTAATCATACAATGTTTTCTTACATCTTAAGATGTAAACATCTTACAAGATGTTTCTCATGGCAAGTTAATGCTGTTTCTTGGAGGTCACTGAAATATTTTGAATATAAATAGATGTCTAAATATGTTTTGTAACAAGACTAGTTTAACAGTGTTGTGGATCCTCTGATATTCACAACCATAAGAGAAAATAGCTACTTACCTTTACCAGAGTCTCCGATTCCCTGCAAAAGATTCCTTTACTTGCTTTAGTCTCAAAATAGAATGTTTCTGTTTTAAATCTGTAGATTCTATTGTTTTAACATTTATACCTTCCTTTCCATTTTCTTACATTAATCACCCTTATATTTTCCTGGATACCTAATCTCTCTAGGCTTATCCTCCCCCAAACTCTGCTGCCCACCAGTGCCAAGTTGATCTTCCTAAAGTGCTTTTATGATAGCATTCCCCATGGCCATTACTGCATCAAACCCTAGAGACTTGGTACAAAAACTGAGAATGGGTAGTTGAAGTCACTGAATATTTATGTTGTGCCTATCAGATATATGATCTTGAGCTGGAAAGATTTGCTAGAGTTTTCATGGAAGCTTCCTGGGTGAGTTGGCTTGGGATTCTTTTTTTTAAAAAATGTTGCATTCAGTTAAGAATGGTAGCCATGTGCAAGTAAAAAAAACACTTTCTCACCTCTTTCTAAGGAAATAAACAGTGAAATGATGAAAAGGACTTTTGTGAACTTGAGGAAGAAATGTAATACTTTTAAACAATAAGGCAGTAAAGCAGTTTTTACTTTTTTTTTTTTAAGCAAGACGATGGGGTTAAGTGGCTTGCCCAAGGCCACACAGCTAGGTAATTATTAAGTATTTGAGGTCAAATTTGAACTCAGGTACTCCTGACTCCAGGGCCAGTGCTCTATCCATTGTGTCACCAAGCTGCCCCAGTAAAGCAGTTTTTAAAAGAAAACTTTGTTGGTAGAGCATATTTACAAATTGATTTAGTAAAATTTATTTAGTAAAATGGTAAGCATATGGTATTAGCACCTTATCTCAACATAAGCAATATGACTATGACTGTTATCCATTATAATACGATAATCTATCCCATCAAATTAACTTGAAATTTCTTTTTATCCATTTGTGATTAACAAAGATTTAATTCTCAGAGTTTTCTTTTTTAATCTCATGAATTTTCCCTTTCTGTTTTTTTTTTCAATAGGCAACAACTGAACGACCTTTCATTCAGAAGTTATTTCGACCAGTTGCTGTAGATGGACAGTTGCATACATTAGGAGATCTCTTAAAAGAAGTTTGTCCTTCTGCAATTACTCCTGAAGGTAAAGTAAGATCATCATTAGTTAAAACATTTTCTTTTCTAGACCTCTCAAAAAAGAAAACTTTCTCATTTTCATTGGTGGTTACAAATAGCCACTCTGCTGTCAGTTGAGAATATTCTCCCTATTTTCATTATTTAGTGGGAAATATCCTTCCAAACAGAAGCATCCATTCTTTCATCTAATTTATATTTAGTAAACTGTTTTTTACTAGATCTTTAAAGCAACAACAAAAATAAACTTTACATTTTATTTTAACAAAATTAGATGTACTACTTAAATTGTTTTTTCCCAGCTGTGATTTTCAAAGTTTTATTTTGCATATTTATCAGCAAGAGTTGATTAATAGATTAAATTAAGCAGATATGTCTGGTAAGTTGTCTTTGTTCATTTGAATTTTATTATTTACATATAAGTATCTATTAATATCAAATTGTATAACGTTTAACAGTGTTGTAGAAAAATAAGTGTCTAGAATTGACAAAAAAATTTCTTTGTAGAGACTGAAACTGAAAAAAAGCAACACGAGTTTATAAAATAACTTTATTTTAACAATTAGATATAAAATAAACTAATTTCCTTGTAGTTTTTCTTTATCTGTTATTTGCTTTTAGAGCCTGTAGTTGTCAAATAGCCAAGTATAATAATCTCAGATTAGGGATCCTAGAGAGCATGTACTGTTTGATGTTTCTGCTTCTGTCCCCAGCATCTAAAGATATCACTTACATATTAGGAGCTTAATGAATGCTGTAGAATCTAATTGAAGGGGGTGGCTAGGTGGATAGAGCACTGGCCCTGGAGTCAGGAGTACCTGAGTTCAAATCCAGCCTCAGACACTTAATAATTACCTAGCTGTGTGGCCTTGGGCAAACCACTTAACCCCATTTGCATTGCAAAAATCTTTAAAAAAAAAAAAAGAATCTTAATTGAAGCCTCTTCTTGTCTTGAAGTCAGTGGAATCACAACTTCTCTGCCTGTATTTATATTTATTTATATTCATTCTTAACTTTTCACCTTTCCTTCATTTTGTAGAATGGATAGAGGATTTTTGTAGAGATGGATAGAGGATTTTTTTAAAACATCTCATACCCAGTGAATTTGCCATGGATCCATATGCATATTTCACTATATTTAACAGCTTAATCTTTTTTTTTCCCATAAATATTGAACCTATAGTTCTAGGAGATTTCATCATTTCAGACGTGAGTTTTAACTTATTTTAAAACCTTACTCAGAGTTTAATTATGAGTTTTGTATCAGTCAAGAACTTCAGATTACTTTCTTAGCCCTAGTTGGCCTTTGAATAGCAAGTGATGAATATAAAATTTGTCTTTTACTTTCATACTTGATCATTTCTCAGTTTCTCAATAGAAATAGAAATTATATGGTAAATGTTACATGTTAAGCAAGGTATTGACTATTGTATAGGAAAATTTGCTTATGTTAATGTTTTTTAATAACATAGGTAAAGAAACCCCAAAAAATATCACTCATACAGATAGAAATCCTTAAGTGGTATTTGAAGCAGTGTATTTAAATGACAAGGAAAAAAAAGTCTTGAGATCAAAGAGTTGAACTAGAGAGAGTACTGTTGGGTGTTTCTGTATTCATTTATCAGCTCTATTACATAATTAAGTTGTTCAGCTCTGACCTCCATGATGTTTGGAGAGAGGAGGGAAGGAAGGGAGGAAGAAGGGAGAGTGTGTGTGTGTGTGTGTGTGTGTGTGTGTGTGTGTGTGTGTGTCTGTGTCTGTGTGTGTGTGTGTGTGTGTCTGTGTCTGTGTGTGTGTGTGTCTGTGTCTGTGTATAGCATAAATCATTACAGTTGCTTACCCTAAGTAAGACATAATTTTCATAAACATTCAAAATGTAAATAGTACTGCTCAGGTAGAGATCTAAAATATTTTGATTTTATCTTTTCCCAAAAAGGTGTCTTATTACCCCAGCCTCATCATTTCTTCATTACCAGCCTGTTCAAATCAAAGGTTTTCTATAAATATTTCATTCAACTCAGTTCAAGAAGATTGGCAGGAAATGTCACATTATATTGATTTAATAGAATGATAACTAGAGTTTGGTGTCTGGGGGATGGAAAGTAATACTGAATAAAATTTGAAAGTATATGAAGTTGCCTTGAAAGATGTTATCTCTTGAATTTTATTACATATGCTATTGGTGAAACTGGTGTGGAGGGAAAAACTATCTTAAAATATCTGTTAAAATATCACTTAGCAGGGGCAGCTAGGTGGCATAGTGGATAAAGGAGTACCTGGGTTCAAATCTGGTCTCAGACACCTAATAATTACCTAGCTGTGTGGCCATGGGCAAGCCACTTAACTCCATTTGCCTTGCAAAAATCTAAAATAAAATAAAATATCACTTAACAGATATTCTCAAGAAGATATTCCATCTATGACTATGCAGCTATATACATGCATACATATTATATAGATAGATATAGATATATAAAACTCTTATTTTTCCATCCATTAGAAAATTACTTTTCCCAATAGGCCCCATAATGTTGAATGCATTTCATATTTATGGCTACATTATCCTCTGCCTTAATAATCTGTTAAGTATGTGACATTTGTTTGAAACCCACAAAGGGTGCCCTGTGAATACACAAAAAATGCTAATTTCATAGAACCAAAGCTAGAAAGGAACAGGAGTTAAGGAATGTATCCAAAGGATCCTTGCCTACTCATCCTAAATTATTGAAACTGTTGAGTCAATCAATATTTTGTTTTTTAAAACAAAATATTTTATTTTTAGTGACTTGAGTTTATAATTTTTATCACTATCTTTAAAATGCACATTAAATTCTGAAATGTTTACATCAGCCATCTTTACCATACTGATCCTGTTACAGGATTGATTTTTGCTCATTTAAAATTTTAACTTTGTTCTCTGGCTGTATAGAAATGTTGGTCGGAAAATCTCTAGTAACCCATCAGTGAATTCTGGCAAACATTGTTTGCTATCTAATTCTTTATACTATGATTTCTTTCTGTTGATTCTCTACCTGAGAATTGTTGATTTTATATTATGAATATGAAGCTTTTTCCTGGTAATATAACACTTAGTTACATTTAAGTCTTACACAAATCACTCTAAGCAAGTGGCCTTTAATTGTTGATTTGTAGACCTTATTTGTATCATTTAGGGTATGTTGAAGGAACTTTGGAAAAAACCCTATGCACTTCATCAATTGTCTTTCAGTCAAAATTTGAGCTAAAATTCTACCATTTTTTATGTTTCAAGACATCAAAAATGGGTATAATTTCCTTCCAGAAACATCATTGATCTTAGTTTACTTGGTTGACAAGGTTCGATATATAAACAGTAAATCTCATAAACCTCAAAGGAAATGCTCTATTTTCATATTTCACATACTATATTTTTAAGAAACTCATCACCAGCTAAGGGCTTTTATTAATGTACAGCTGCTCTTCAAGTGCCAACAAACACACCTACATGACAAGGTGCCAATCAGTTTGATAAAGAGGTTCTTTTCTTCCTTATGTTATTGTACTGTTTGTAAACAGCTACTTGATCTAAGTTGCTTTTTCATTGTTTTTGAACTTAGTCTAGCAAAGATTACAGTTTACTGAAACCATACCTAATTAATTTAATTTATAAAACAATAACAAATCTGTTATTCTATAAACTATATCTTCATATTTCATTTTCATCTCTTGGCTGCCATTTTGAAGAGAGGCCATTTCCCCTAAAAAAAAATCTTTTCAGAATTAGAAAAAAGAAGGATAGATATGTATTTCATAGAATTTTAAAGCTAGAAGCTAAGTATTGCAACCCTCTCATTTTACAAAAGAGAAAATGATGTCCAAGGAAAGTGATTTTCCTCCTTCTTAAATAAACAGCTAATTATTAACATAACAAATCAAAATATAGGTCTCCTATTCTTGGTTCAGTGATTTTTTTTCTGTTATATCTCCCCTTCTCTCCTCCCTGTACACATCATTCTTTTTCTTTGGATACTCTAAAATATTTGTTTTAACTTAAAAATAGCTATCATTCTTGACAAGCTAGCTTTTATCTAATGCTTATTTAGTTTGATGACTTAAAAATACTTGGGAAATGCACACAAAGGTATTATATAGAAGGGAACAATCTGTGACATCTTAGAACATCTTATACTATTTCAGTTTTTCTTCATTAAAGTGGTAGTATATGTAGCTCTTTCTACTATTGCTTTTGTTTGGATTTACTCAAATGGTGGGCATGATGGTCATCCATAGAGAAATGCAGCGTGCAGATGCCACCAGACAAAAGACTCTTTCCATACTGCTGCATGTAGCCATTTCTGGAGAACAGCAGTGACTGGCTGCCTGGAGAACAGTGGGATTCCTGTTACATTCTGTTGGCCACTCCCATTTTTAATCCACCACTCCTTTTTTTGCCTAGGTAGGGAAATTCCAGAGGTAACGCATGGGTAACTTTTTATGTTTTTTTTTATACTTTTTTCTCTTTCTCTTTCTTAACTATTGAATAGCTTTCTTGGAGAGCTTTTCCCTGAAGTATGGTGAGTAGCTACATCTTTCAGGGGTATGGTTAATATATTTTACACTGTAGAAAACCAGCTTCTTTTTGTCTTCTGTTGTTAAGCTTACCCTGGATTATTACTCTTTTTTGCCACTTTATTGTGCAAAGTGATTTTCCTTTAAAGATCTATGAGAAAGATCTAAAACACTGACATAATACACTCTTTGGTTCAATGCACCCAGGATGTTGGCAAATGGCAAGTGTTCTGGCACACCTGGATGCCTCTTCATCTGAAAGGGAAAGACCTGAAGAATGGGTGTGAGTGACCTAACTATCATCACATGATAAAAAGAGAAAGTACTTCATAAAACTCCTACATACCATTGTCTTTATTTCCTATAGAAAATGATTCAGTTTAGGAAGGAATTTTACTTTGTTTCATCATGGGAAAGTAGAATGTAATAAGTTTTAAGGAGACCTGCAGGAGGTCACTGTTCTTGTGTAGTCTTCATGAGTTTTGTGGGTTTCTTATTTTTCTGCTTATAAGTGGCTACAGAGGCAGGTTAAGTTATAGTTAATAGGAAATAATGCCAAGGTGAATTTAGGTAAATTACCTTTGTGGTTTTAGCAGAAGTTAGCATGACCCAAATAGCCAAGTATCTGTACCATGTCAAGTGCAAAATATTCCTTTTCCTTCCTATTTCAAAGTAAAAATAGCTTTTTATTGGTTTGGGTTTATAAAAGAACTTATAAACCCTACTTACTCTGTTCTGTTTCTCACGTAGTGGTTATAACAAATTACAGAAATCCATTAAAAATTTCATATTACAAAAAACTCGAGAAATTTCCATCATCTACTATTTACATCCTATTTTCATTTGAGAATACCCAGAAATGGAGTCATATTGTACTGTATGCAGAGGAGACATAAATTAAATGGAAATTGAGCAGGGTCTTCTAGATTTCTCCTATCATTAAATATACACTTCAGTTTTTACTTTCTACCTCACAGATAGGGCATAGTTTTGAAGAATCTTTACCAGCTATCATGTAGTTATGTATTCCCATTTGATTGTACAGAATCATATAATGAGCTCTTATAAATATACCACTAGCCACATGTGAGGTTTCCAGATATTCACTTATCAGAGGAGGAAACAGTCTATGGATTGTTATATTATTTCTTATATCCTTAGTGAGAGAGAAAGAATGGTAATCCAATTTAGCTTACTTTTGAACAAGTATGTTGTTTTTATGGAAAGAGACAATGTAGCAATCAAGTCCAGGGACTAGATGGATAAAAGATGTTATTTGCTTGACCAGTAAATTGACTTTGGGTTTTGGGGTTTTGCATATTTTTCATCTGGACTTATGATTTCATTGGTGCTGGTAACTTTCATTGTGGGAACTCCTCCTACTGGTACAAATCAGCAACTGGTTTGTCATGTAGTCTGAGAAGAGACAAAAGGGGAACAAGCATCTATTAAGGGCCTGTTATGTGCATGGCACTCTGCTGAGCCCTTTACAAACTTTACCTCATTTGATCCTGGGGTAAGAGCATGACTTCCTAATGTAGGAGTCTGTGAAATTTTTTAAAGACATGCATTGTGATTTCTGTCTTAGTATAATTAGTTTTCTTTTATTTTTTGCATTTAAAAACATTATTTTGAGAAGGGGTTCGTTGACTTGGTCTTACTGCCAAAGGTGGACTGTGGCATCAAAAAAAAGTTAAGGACTCTTTAATTAGGGATACTGAATGTTTAAATGATCCACTCAAGATCCCTTCTACTATATACCAATGACAGGATTTGAGCCCAAGTTTTGCTGATACCAAAGTTGACCTTGCTTCCACAGTGCCTCTGATTAACAATGGTGCCATTCCATCTTAGGTATAAAGTTTGTTTATATGTTTAAAAGAGAATTCATTATTTTTCCTCCCATATCTTCTGATCCTAGCTTCTCTATTTCTTTTGAAGTGGCACCATCTCCAGTCTCTCTAAGCTTCATAATAAGCATATTATTCTCCACTCTTTGCTACCCCTTGCTCCACATGGCCATTTAATTGCCAAATCTTTGGGGTTTTTTTCCTCTTTCCACATCTTTTACATATGGTCTCTTCTCTTTACTCTTGCTTCATCTTTGTTCATACCATCTTCACCTCTTGCCTATATTGGTCTCCCCGATTTACTCTCTGAACACACCTGACCATCCACTATACCACTGCCAGTGTCATTTTCTATGACCACAGATCTGACCATACCATGACCCTATTTTGTAAACTCCCATGGTTCCTGATTGCCTCTAGACTGCAAACTTCTCTGCTTTGCCATTGAAGACCTTACATCATGGCCTCAATTCTCCTTAGGTCTGCTTCAAAGATTTTTAACTAAATCGTTTTTATTTATTCTCTTTAGAATTATTTCATACAGGGGTGGCTAGGTAGCATAGTGGATAAAGCACTGGCCCTGGAGTCAGGAGTACCTGGGTTCAAATATGGTCTCAGACACTTAATAATTACCTAGCTGTGTGGCCTTGGGCAAGCCACTTAACCCTGTTTGCCTTGCAAAAAAAACCCTAAAAAAAAAGAATTATTTCATACACATGTGAAATAATTCTAAAGTAAATGAATATAAACAATTTAGGGAAGAGACACAGCTAAATATATATGTATATTTAGCTGTGTCTCTTCCCTAAATTGTTTATTTATATATATATATATATATATATTATATATATTTATATATATATAGTTATATAGTTATATAGTTATATATAGTTATATATAGTACTTTCTCCCCTGTTAAAATGTAAATTCCTTGAAAGAGGTATTGTTAACTAAGTGAAACAGCAATTGCTCCTATTGTTAGCTTGTATCATATAAATCTCATACATACAAAAGATTCCATTCTGTTTTAATACAAGTTTAACAGATTGTTAAGTCCCAAGTTGTTTATAGAATTAAAGAAAGATTAGCATTTTAACTAATAACTTGTGAGTTAGACTTAGATTCAGAAGCAATGTCATATAATCAGCACTTTGACACTCCTTACACAAGAATAACATTGAAGTTTGCTAATATAATGTGCTACATATTATTGATGTTCCTGTGACTTACTCTGGCAGATGTCATTTATTGCTGAACATATTCCTGTGGTTTCAGTTTTTTTCCTAAATTAAAAAATTAATCTACTTTAAAATTTACAAAAAGCCAAACATATATTGAAATTTGTAATCAATATCAACGAAACTTTAAATAACTCTTCCTTATAGCTCTAATCCCACCCTCAACCCAGTGGCACAGTGGTGGGATTCTTTTTTAAAAGTGTGTTTATGGAAAAAATAATTTGTGTTCCTCTGCCATCACCAATAAGAGCTTCATCAAGAGGTAGGTTTTGTGGCTATGGAAAACAGCCAAGAATAGTTCCATCATCTCTGAAAATTTAAAAACCAAATGACCTAGATTATTTATTCTCAAATATTTTCATCCTGGAAACTCTTGCCACACATTGTGATTTTGAACAAGCCCCATAATTTCCTCTATGCGTGTTCCCTCTTTTGTAAAGTGAGGATATTTCCTTTCTACCTCATTGGATGATTGTAAGGATCAGACAACAAAAGATTGTCCTTGAAAGTATTAAGCGCAAAGTGATATTGTTACTTCTCAAAAGAATGTACACCTCAAGGTGTAACAGGAGCTGCAAAAGACTTAACTCTACCCTTTTCAGAAACTAACAGCTGGGGATTATGTTCTCTGTTTTAAGGATGTTACTGAAAGTATAGCTTTGGGTAAATTATGTAACTAGCTAAGACCATCCTTACCATTGGGAATTGGAACCCCTAGAAGAACTCAATATCCCTTGGCCCACTAGCCACCCACTTGCTAGCCCCATATATATAAACTATACTTTTCTTAGTGTGATGTAATTGCTCTATAACACTATGAAACTGTACAGAGAAACAAAAATATTTTTAATGGTTAGTGGTTAAAAAAAGAAGAGGAGGAGATAGAGGCAGTTAAGTGATAGATCACCAAGTCAGGAAGACCCCAAGTTCAAACCCAGCCTCAGTTACTTATCAACTGTGTGACCTTGGACAATTCACTTGGCCTCTGTGTTTCTCAGTTTTCTCATCTGTAACATGGAAATAATAATAGCTTGTATCCTCTCACCCCCAGGATTGTTGTGAGGATCAAATGAAATGATTGTAAAACATTTTGCAGTCCTTAAAGCACCACATAATTGCTTGCTATTGTTGTTATAGTTATTATTACTTCAGCATGGTTTGAATAAGCAAGTTTAAACATAATCTTGTGTCTTTTCCAGAAGTGTATTCTTTGCATAAGTAATAGTTCATTTATAGCATCAGAAAACAATTGTCCTTAACCATAGTACCAAATAAATGGTTATGTAGTAAAACTCATATACTATTATAGACTTAGAGCTGGAAATTACCTTAGTGGTAATAGAATCAGTCCAGTGTCCTCATTTTCCAAATAAAGAATCAGGATTAAGAGAAAATGAGGGGGAGGCTAGGTGGCTTAGTGGATAAAGCACTGGTCCTGGAGTCAGGAGTACCTGGGTTCAAATCCGGTCTCAGACACCTAATAATTACCTAGCTGTGTGGCCTTGGGCAAGCCACTTAACCCTGTTTGCCTTGCAAAAAACCCCTAAAAAAACAAAAGAGAAAATGAGTAAAACAGAAAATAAGCCCAAAATTTTGAAAGAGGCAGGATTTGATTCCAGATAACACTTACAATATAACAGGTTTTTTTGTAAAATATGTTATAATTAAGTTTTTAAAACTTATTTAAAGGGTTCATTTCATCGGGGCATCTGAATATCTGAGAATTTACTCCATTTCACTTTCCTAAGTTTTTTCCATTTTGTTATCTTTATGAATTTGCTTCAAAAATTAAAGTTTTAGTCATATGAAGAAATGCTCTAAATCATTATTGAATAGAGAAATGCACATTAAAACAACTCTGAGGTACCATCACACCTCTCAGATTGATTAACATGACAGAAAATGAAAAATGATAATTATTGGAGAGGACGTGGGAAAACTAGTATACTAAATGTACTGTTGGTGGAGTTGTGAACTGATCCTACCATTCTGGAGAACAATTTGGTACTATATCCAAAGGGCAATAAAACTATGTATTCCTTTTGATCCGGCAATACTAATAGGTCTATATCCCAAAGAGCTCATTAAAAAGGGAAAAGAATCCACATGTACAAAAATTTTGCTGCTCTTTTTGTAATGACAAAGGATTGAAAAAATTGAGGGGTTGCCAATCAATTGGGAAGTGGCTCAACAAATTGTGGTATATGAATGTGATGGAATATTATTTTTCTATAAGAAATCAGGAGCAGGTGGATTTCAGAAAAACCTGGAAAGACTTCTATGAACTAATGCTGAGTGAATCAGACAGAACCAAGAGATCATTGTACACATTAACAGTTGCTGTTTTAGTGATGATCAGCTATGACAGAATTCCATCTTGTGATGGAAAATGCCATCCAATCCAGAAAAAGAGCTATGGAATCTGAATGAAAGTCAAAGCATACTATTTTCACTTTATTAAGTTTGTTGTGTGCTTTTTTTATTTCTCACAATTTTTGCCCTTTTGTTCTGATTCATAACATGACTAATATGAAATATGATTAGCATGATTGTACAGGTATAATCTATATCAGATTATGCTAGGGAGGTGGGGTGGAGAAGGAAGGGAGGGAGAAAAATATGAAACTCAAATCCTGCAGAAAATGAATGTTGAAGACTATCTTTACAAGTAATTGGAAAAAAATAAATAAAAATTTTTAAAAATTTGCTTCAAGTATTAAGGAAAGAATAAACAAAAATACATACAAGAAAGAACTTTTAAAACCCTCCTATTGGGGCAGCTAGGTGGCGCAATGGATAAAGCACCAGCCTGGAGTCAGGAGTACCTGGGTTCAAATCCGGTCTCAGACACTTAATAATTACCTAGCTGTGTGGCCTTGGGCAAGCTACTTAACCCCATTGCCTAGCAAAAACCTAAAAAAAAAACCCAAAAAACCCTCCTATCAAGTTGTAGCTAACTTTTACCATACTTTGTAATTTAATTAACAGAAGGCTTTTAATCATATTTTTTAAAAATTGCATTACAGTAAAAAATTACAGTATAATGTTTCTGAACTTAATACATTTTTCTTTTAAAGACTGAACCATGCTAAAAATAAATATTTTTATTTAATATATTAATATATTTACTATATCTCTTCATTCCCAGTCCAGTGTTTTTTCTGCCATCATTTATTTAATATTTAATATGAATATATTACAAACATGTGTTTGTAGATTTTTTAATGTTGATTAAAAAAAGACTTTTTTAAAAATCCTGTTGATAACATAGCAGTAGACTTCTAGAAAAATAACATGGACTATAATGGGGAAAAATTTGTAAGAACACAGTCCATGCAAGGAAAGTGATAGCAAGTGTATGTTATCTGTAATGCTATGTGTTCATTAAGATGTATACTGCCTTGTGAATATAGATCCGGAAGAAGTTAATGTAAGTATTTTAGAATGGGTTTATATTTCTCTGATAAACAGCACTCTCCTTCTGTTTGTGATCACAGGATGAAAGCTCTGTAAGCTTGTATATGTACATTTTTACTGCTACATCATGTAGCATGCTCTTAAGATTGAGATCTCATTCATTCCTCAGGAAGCATTTCTGTCTAAGATTAATTGCCCTTTTAAAATCAGTGTTTGATGTATTTCTTTGGCTATATCCTGACTAGGTTTAACCCTCCTTGACCTGACCTCATTGACTATTACCCACCATGGCTGAGGGAGACGCTTCAGTGTGATGTATGCACATACTACAGAGTTCAGCCTGTGGATTTTCACATCCACATTCAATTAGTTGGAGTTTTACTGACAAACATACAGTCGAGGTTAAAGAATTTGTCAGATACTGAAATAAACTGTCCCAGACTTAAGTTAATCAAATAATTCATCAGCATAAATACTGATGTTTTGTCTATCAGTTTAAACACTAATGTGAAATGCCATCATACAAACAGTATTGAACATCCCCAAATGACAAGTTTCATAGCTCTTCATTATGTTAGAGCATAGAAACACATATGCAAAGGGAAACATAGGTTATGATCATTTCAAGATTTCCTTTCTTCCATATTCTCTTGATCTGGTTTTAAATTTTTACTTCAGTCATACTTTAATTTTGTCATAAATTTCGAGTTTTTCCTTTAACCTTTTTTTGTTCATTTTCCTTAAAATAAACAATCTGACATCATCCTATTTATTCTGCTTTCACTTTTTTAATAGTAAGTGGGCATGGATAGAGTGCTTGGGCCTGGCATCAGGAAGACTCATCTTCTTGAGTTCAAATCTGTCCTCACTTATTAGCTATGGACCCTGAGCAGATCACTAATCTTATTTGCCTTAGTTCCTCATTTGCAAAATGGACTGGAGAAGAAATGGCAAACCTCTCCAGTATCTCTGGCAAGAAAAAAAAAAGGGGGATCAGAGACAGAACTGAAAAATGACTGAACAACCACAAAAAATAGAAACCTCTACCTGAAACTGAGCTATCCCTCTCATAGTTATTTTGCCAGTATTGTTCATGAAAACGAAGATTTGAGGGGAAAATATGGGCCTCATTGGGGGGGTATCATGTAAGAATTCATTCTCTCTCTCTCTCTCTCACACACACACACACACACACACACACACACACACACACACACACACAAACACAAACACTTTTAAAAAACAAAACTGGAAGGCTAATTTCCTAATTGTGATTTTCCCTCTGTCTAGTCATCTGTTCAACTGAACACAGTATTTAAACAGCATGTCACAATATGATGAGATCTCTATTATAATTCAGAATCAGCAAAGGAATTTTTCCTACTATTATGTGTTCATAATGTCTGCTTATAGGAGGCCCAATTCTCATAGTCCTTTGACTTCATTTACATTCTCAATAACAATGCGTAGTTTGGGGTGTATTTGGACCAAAATGTTCTGCTTTGTACAGATGTAGTTATCAGTTTGTATCTCTGTAGAGTAACATTACATAATCTTTTCTTTTAAAATCATACCACTAATTATATTCTCTTTCATATATTTCTTTGGAAAATTAAGCTGAAGAGAAATTTCTTTCTGAATTATTCAGACATTGAAAAGAACATTAGAGATTATGAAGTCCAATTCCTTAGTTTTACAGATGAGGAAGCTAAGTCTCAGAGAGATTTTGACTTTCTTTATGACACACAGTTATTGAATGGCAGAAACAGGACTGCCATTTATCTCTTCATTCCTTTTACTGCTACATCATGTAGCATGCTGAGTGTTTTTTCTACCATCATGTACTATCTTCTACTGTTTTCTCCTTTTTGTATAATTTGATACACTAGAAATTGCTTTTGCTTAATGGTACACTTTTTTTTGTTTTTGCAAGACAATGAGATTAAGTGACTTGCCCAAGGTCACACAGCTAAATAAATATTAAGTGCTTGAGGCTGCATTTGAATTCAGGTTCTCCTGGCTCCAGGGCTGGTGCTCTATCCACTGTGCCACCTAGCTGCCCCATAATATTACACATTAATATTACTTTATTAAGTAATCATTTACATGTTCTAATTATTTTTCACTCCTCTAATCATATAACTAAATTTTGTTAAGTTTTTTTCTTAAAATTAATGCCCAGAACAACTCTGGCATCTTTATTTTAAAAGAGTTATGAGCAGTGATGATAAATAAATAATCCATCCAAATCAAAAACTTGACAGTTCATAACAGTTATTTAGATTGTCTTATATGTAGATTTTATTCATCCATTAATTATTTTTCATCATTTTTAACGTAGAATAAAGGAAAAATCTCAAACTTTAGTACTATTCATATTACATTTTAAAAAGCTAAATACAAATTTTTTTAGTAAACTTTTCACATGATTTGCTGCCTAAATATTGGCATAAATTCAGTCTCTTTTCTACTTTAATGAATAGAAAATTTCCCTGACCTTTATTTTCTTTTTTCCTATTAAAAAAACTGAAATATTTATGAATGACTGAACTAGGTGTTATGAAGTATATTAGGGTAGTTTCAGGTTCATACTAAAATGAAGAACACTGAGCTGAAACTCATATCAGGCTCATTCACTCGATTACTATCTCATGCATCAATCTACTTAAACATTAAATTGGCTTTTAAAATAAAAGTAAACTTAGTGGTATGATGTGGGATAACATTTTTATCCTGAGTCATTTGTTTTATACTAACATTTTTCTCATCTCTAAGTAGTAAATTCTAGATTCTCACTTTGAAACACAAAGAAACATTTACCAAAAATCCAACTTAGTTTTATAATATCATGTAGTGTTTCTTCTACCATGGTTAAAAAACGAAAACTCTACTAAATGTCTTCCAATCTTTTTAACCTAGGGTTGTTATTCTAAAATTGATTATTGTTTATGGCATTTTGATTTTTAAAAATAATAGCATATATATGCTTTTTGTCTTCTCCTGTGATATGTTTAATTTCTCTCACCCTGTCTTTGAATTTTGTATTCAAAATATTCACTTAGCTTAGAAACTGATAAGACATTGATCTTCGCAGGTTTTTCATTGGATAACCCAATTCAGTCACAGACCAGAGATTGGCTATCACAAGGTTACACTCTTCACCACTAAAAGTTTTCCAAACTACAGATTTTAAAACAATTAGCTAAAGAACATAAGCTAGTAATTGCTAGGGACCTGAAGTTCATTTAATAGTGTGAGAAATTTCTTTGGCAAAGCACTTCTTTCTAAGTATATCAGCCCAGTAATTAATACTATCTATTTCTTTCTGGCAGTCTAAACTAGTCCTAAACTAGGGAGCCAGTGCTAACTGGCTTTTGTCTAAATCTAGCATACTTTTCCCCTCACTTCTAATTCTAAAGCCTAATATAAATTTTCCCCACTATTCTTCTCCATTTCACATTACTCTATGTCTGATGATGAACTCTTAACTCCCTCTGAAGGTACAGCTCATGATAACCATCTATCCTAGATGAGAATGAACCATAGTTTGATATTTTGTCTTTCAGACATAGCTTTTGAGAGGATTATATGATAATCAATATTCTTATTTCTTTTCTAAAGGATATATATACTTTAACCAAAAATGTAAACTATTCAGGTTTTAAATAGTACCCTCTACAGTATATATTATGTTAGGCAGAGAATCTTTCAGTTGCCTGGCTTGAAGAAAAATGTTTTTGATAAGGAACTCTTAGACCACTACTACTTCCCCTTTTGACTGAGTTATTAATAGGAGTGATTCTGAGAAATATTAAATATTTCTAAGAAATTCAATATAAGGATTATATAAAACTGACAGGATACTAAGATAAAACTATGACAATCTAGAACTCTCTTGGAATTAGACCCAGGATTGTAGAAGATCAAAGCTGAAAGTGGCTTCAAACTTACTCTTGTTTGACTTACCCTTACTCCTTTCATACCTTCCCTTTCATCCCTACTTCAGCAGACACTATTTTGCAAAGAAGAAACTGAAGTTCTTGGAGGTGGAATGATTGGACCATAGCAACACATTTATTAATTAATGGAGGTAGACTCCTTGAACTTGGGGCTTCTAGTCTTATTCCCTTTTTTGCCATACCATAGTGTTACCTTAGACATTTTGAATCTTGAAGAATTTGCTAATTTAAACATTAAAAGTACCTTATTATTTTAAATGAAGTATGGAAACCTTTCACTTACCACCTTGTAACCTTAAGCAAACCATTGACCTCCCTAAGCCTGTTTTCCTCCTTTGTCAGAGAGACAGAGACAAGAGGAGAGAGAGAGAGAGAGAGAGAGAGAGAGAGAGAGAGAGAGAGAGAGAGAGAGAGAGAGAGAGAGAGAGAGAGAGAGAGAGAGGTTTTTTGGGTTTTTTTAAGAGAGGAAATTGAACTAAATGGCCTCCAAAACCTTTCTAGTTCTCAATCTAATCCTGTGATCTTAAAATGTGTTACATGCTTCCCTGTCTTGTTAAAGAGTATAACAAATACAACTTCACTCTTTCTTGATGACTGTTGATTTTCATTATGAGTGTCATTTATTGTACTATGCTTTCATATAGACAATGTTCCAATAACAATATTAAGAGTTTCCCTTATACAAAGTTGGTACAGACTTGTGCTTTTTTTATTCTTTCCCTTCTCTCATTTTTTTTTCCCTCTCTCTTCATCTTGCCATCAGTTGCCAGCTGTTACTTCTGTTCTTTTCCTGATGTACCTGTTAGAATCTCTCTTCCCATCTCTATTACTACTTCTGACCCTTTGTGGACATGAAAACTAGAAAACAAAGTTTGACAGAATTGTGGTTATAATAGCTTTTAAATAAGGTCTGAATGTGAGTAAAGACCTAAGGGGGCTTGCCTTCAGGCAGTGCCATTCAGTAATTGAAGTACAGAATTTAAAATTAGCAAGGTCAGAGTTGGAATCCCACCTCTTAATCTCTGTGTAGATAAGGGCAAGACCCTTAACCTCTTTAAACTTCGATTTCTTGACAGCTAGGTGGCTCAGTGGATAGAGCATCCACCCTGAAGTCAGGAGGACCTGAGTTCAAATTCAGCTTCAGACACTTAATAATTGCCTAGCTGTGTGACCTTGGGCAAGTTACTTAACCACATTGCCTTAAATTAAAATAAAAATTAAAAAAAAACTGATTTCTCCCAACTATGTAGGGATAATAATGTCTATAATACCTACCTCACGGAGAGATTTTGAGGTTCACATGAGCTTCATATATAATTTAGATATAAAAGAATTTTTAAAAAGCTATATAAATGACAGGTTTTCCTCTCTCTTGCAGGAACTTCCTGCCAAGCTATCTTTCTCTCTGTGTCTATGGACTTTATAACAACTGCTTCTTTAATTTGCTTCCTGGTTCTCACCCAGGTTTTTGTCTTTTGGGGTTTTTTTTTTTAGATTGTGAACTTATTATTGTAATGGAAAGGCATACTTTATTGACCTATTCATCAATAATAACTTTATCTTTTGTAAGATCTCATAGTCTCATAGACTCTTATGACTAGAAGAATTCTTAGAGATGATTTCATCCAAACTTTCTTATATATTATCAAAGAGAAAAAGGAAGTACTGAGAAGGGATAAGATTTGTGTCCAGCATCACACACAGGTTAGTAAGATTCGAACCAGTATCTTATAAATGTAAATTCAGTGTTCCTTTTCATTATACTGTGCTCTACTCACTCACATTGCTGCTGCTGTGGTTTGGAAATGTTAAGAGAAACTTCTTATTTACGTGTGTGTGTGTGTGTGTGTGTGTGTTTCCCTCTCATTATGGGAAGTTGTTTCACCTCAGTTTTCCCCAAAATACCAAGCATCTAATATACGTTTATAATATTTTATGCTCCTGTCATTTTAAAAGAATTCCTTGTTCCTGAAATTATTGTATAAATTAACATTTCATCACAGTTGTAGGACTTTGGAATGATATGAAGAGGTCTTATTTGATTCTCTTCCCTCCTACCCACAAGTTATATTTTATAATAAGTTGGAAGAAACTTTAAAGCTTCCAAATATATCTGTTTTAATGGTTTTCATTCAAACTAGGATCATTTGCTCTAGATTTTAAGATTCTGGGACCATTTTCCATCTCATATCCACCACCTCATTTGACCTTTTTATGAGATTTCAAAGACATTTTAAGATAAGATTTGTCCATATTGTTTGTGCTTCTAAATAAGTGAATGAATTAATGAGTTGAGTAAATTCTCCCTTCCCTAAATCACATCCTCTTCATGAATGTCTGGGGACTGGGCCTTTTTGATCGTAAAAGGAAATATGATTCAGGAATAGAATCAGTGTGACCTGTTAAGGGGTTGATTTCTCTTGAGTTCTATTCCATTTTTGTTGTCAACTTCATAGCTTTGGAGCAATGATTCCCTAAATGAGAGTAAATTTGGTATAGTGGCACATTGGTTTTGGAGTCAAAAGACCTGGGTTCATGACCTAGATGGACTACTTACTAATCACATTAACATGGAGAGATCACTTAAACCATACTTACCTGATATGTTACTTCCTTACCTGACAAGATTGTTGTGAGAAAATATTTTGTAAATTGACAAGTACAGTATAAATATGTGGCTATTATTTGTCTTAAGAGAAGGCACTGAATTTTCTAAATTATTAAAGAAAATTGTATTATCTATGATCCTATATTCATAAATATCTATGATCTTTCCCTATATTTTTATCCATGCCTATTTGTGATCCTTAATTTCAGTGAATGGATATATTTATATATTCATTGAAAGACTTTTATGGACTGAGCATAACTAAATGAATAGGGAATTCACAAAAAGTTTATAGTTTCAAAGAGTTGTTGACTTGTACATAGATAATATATTTTGCAAGAAAACACTGTGGCATAAAAAAACCAAAAGTGTCAATGAAACTTTATTAAAAAAATATACACACATATGCATATATTTCTCATTAATAATTAGAATTCATTTTAACACTCAGGTTTCTAGTTTAGGTAATAAGTACTGTTGTATTTCAACTTTCTCTATGTCCACATGGTAGAGTGTACTCAGTGCACAGGAGAGAACTAGAAGTGATTGCCAAAAACATAAAACCATCATGTGTCAAGACTCCCAAATAGCTAGAAATCCCTGACTCAGACACTTAGTTCTAGGTATCTCTTATTTTAATATTTATAGTAGCAGGTGTTTTTAGGTGTAACTGACACAAATTAGGTCGATGAATACAATGGTCTATTTTCTGCTCTATAGTTTCATTAACGTCAGTCTTCAGTAAGCCTAGTAATTAAGAAAGAACTAATACTTTCACATACAATAACAGAATTTTTATCAGGATTCATTTTAACCCTCAAGTTTCTGTTTTAAGTAGTATAAGTACTACACTATTTCAACTTTCTCCACGTCCTCATTTCCTGCTCTATAAACATGTCATGTCGAAAGATGTAACAATCCATTTGATTCACTGTTTTCAAAAAGCATTCAGTTGTGTTTACAGGTAAACATTTTGACCATCCTAATTGACCATCCTAATTTTTTGCTTATTGTTGAATTTCTTTCTTGGAATTAGATGGGGTAAAGAAGAATCAAATTATGATTCATGGAATTGAACCAATGTTGGAGACACCTTTGCAGTGGCTAAGTGAACATCTCAGCTACCCTGATAATTTTCTTCATATTAGTATCATACCCCAATCAACAGATTGAAGGAGAGACTATTCACCTAAGAAAGTATGATCATCACCCTTAAACTGGATCAACCAGAGCATGTCAACCTTTTCCTTAAGTCAGGTTTGGTTGGAGGCAACCTGACCAGAAAAACCTCCTTGCTGCAATGCAAGCCAGAAAGGAAAAAAGATCCCCTGGCCAGATAAGGGCAGTTGGGCTGGCCTTACTCTGCATCACCACTGCTTTCCTCCACTGCCGTCATTAAACCTCAGTTGCAACATGAAAGACTTTATAGGACCACTGCAAGTCTTCTGTTTTCTTGTAAAATATAATGAAGCTGAAACTCAGCCTAAGAAGCAGATGGAAATACGTGCCACTCGAATTGTATTTCTGATTAACAAATAAACAGGGGTATTTCCTAATGTGACCATGGTTGAACTTTAGATAGATACAGGGAGTGGAAACATTGGTTTAATTTTCAAGAGAATTAGACTTAAGAAAGTAAAAAAGAAATTCTGTTATCAATAACTTGCAGTAATTTTTTTGTAAAAGATCAGATTACAGTAAACCCATCTTTCCTTAATGAGAATTTCCTATGTTTACAGTATGTATTGGTATGCAAACAATCTTTTAACTTTGATAATGAGCAGTGAGATTTTTAAATAAAACCTAAATATGTTTTGTCATTTAATAACATGTACAATTTTGTCGCTTTCGAATATTTTCTGACTTGTATATAGCAGATCACTGTTTATACTCTATGTGTTATCATTCAAACAGTTCTTCAGTGGCATGGTGGATAGACTGGGACAACGTGTCTATTAGAGAATTTCTTGCTGCCAATTTTTAAATCTTTATGTGAAAATGTTTTCTTTATTTGATAACATCATAATGTTAAAGTTTATCATTACTATTTAATTTTTTCCCTTAAGTTGAGTCAGTCACATTATAGTATGATCAACAGACGCACTGGATACTTTTGCCTATTGGAAACCCCATTCTTTTCCAAGCTGCATTCATACTGTCTCTGACTGTAATGTTTTTAATGTGGTCCCTTGGCAGTCAGCCTGTAAAGTTTAAACATGACATAGCCTTCCTTTCATTATCTTTCCCTTTACTTTACCAAATATATTCAAAAACTACTGGCACTCTCCTTAAACATTTTTGTGAATTACAGACATTTTCATGTAGACTATCTTTCTATGTGTGCAATGTCAACCCATCTGAGTTTGCTAGCACTTTAATAGTGCAGCAGAAATGTTATTAAATTCCATAACAATATGGAAATATTTCCATTTTTTAAATGTATTTGAATGTTGATCAGAAATTCCACTAGCACTCATTGCTCCTTTCTAATTACAGCTGTCAAATCAATGGCAAAATCAGTCAAAGAAAAGGGGAAAAAAGTTGTACTCTGTGGAGCAGATATAGTGAGATCCAAAAGCAAAAACTGTGGTGCCATAATGATCAGAGCAAAACAACAAATAGACAATAATTAGATAATGTAAATTCAGGAGGAAACTATATTAGAGTAAGGGTAGAGAAGAATAACATAACTCAAATTACTTAAGGATTAAAAGAGTAAAAGCCTAAAAAACATCATTGATTTGTGTTTATCACAAAACAAGAGGTTAGTCCAAAGATGATCACTTATATTAGATGTGTTTGGGGGGTTCCCCATAATGTTTTGACAGACTGAGCTTCATGAACAACAGGGTCAAAATGCATGGACTATTTCTAAACCATGATGAGGAGAGAAAATACTTTGCAGAACATAGAGGTATCATTCTCCACTGATGAGACTGATTTAAGATCTTAGACAGTGGACATGTGAGCTTTAAAATAAGCCTTACTTTAAGAATTTAAAGTAAGTTTAACCAAACTTTTTCCCTTTAAAAACAAACAAACAAACATATTTGGTTTATTATACCAGCAATCTAAATGTGTTGTTCTCTTCTCTAGTCCTATAATCCTTTGTAAGCCAAGTCTCTGTTGCCCAGTGGTGGAACAAAGACAGAAATTAGTGCTTGACTTAAATATCTATTTTTGTTTCTTTTTATTTGACTACTTAAATTTTATGGTTTATTAAAAAATCAAATAAAGCTGGAGTCTGTCTTTATTGTCTAGAAGTTAAACTGAATATTGCCTAAAGCACATCAACAATTTGGGGGAGGGAGAGGGAACCACCTCATTTTTATAGACTGTCTATCATAAAATAAAATATTCACAGAAAAATAAGAAAGACATGAGAGAGAAAATCATAAAACTGTAATTACATAAAAGAATTGTGAAAGGCTACAAATCTCAACATGTTTATTTTATAACATATTTTTCCCTTCCCTTGACTCCAAAGTCTAAAGAAGCATCAGTAAAAAAAAAAAAAATACTTTGTACTGTTTTCCCCTAGGTTATCTTTATCATGTACCTACTTAGTGTACAAAAGAAAAAAATATTTTTTAGAAAATTGGCATTGTTCAATGGGAAATGCACTAAATTGTTGTTCATTTCTCATGGTTTTTAGAAAGGTATAAGCTAAAAAATAAAATAACATGTTCATAAATGGATAAACCAGGGTGATGAACAAAACTCAGGATATTTTAGCTTAGGAAAAATACTTAGGGATCACATAAAAAAAAGTGGGCTCTTTAAATATTTGAAGGGCTATCTTTTGAAAAAGGAATTAGACTTCCTCAGGTAGAAATTGCAAAGAGGTAGATTTGGGGCTCTGAATAATCTCTATTCACAACTGAAATCTAGTGCTTTTGGGAGGTGATGAATTCCCCATCATTGGAGGGTTTCAGGCAAAATCAAGATACCCACTTGAGGATTTTTTTTTTTTTTTTAGTTTTTTGCAAGGCAATGGGGTTAAGTGGCGTGCCCAAGGCCACACAGCTAGGTAATTATTAAGTGTCTGAGGCCAGATTTGAAGTCCTAACTCCAGGGTCTGTGCTCTATCCACTGTGCCACCTAGCCACCACCACCACCCCCCACTTGAGGATTTTGCAGAAGAGATTTCTGTTTGGGTACAGGTTTATACTGACTGATCTTCCAACTCTACAGTTCAGTGTCTAAAAACTTCCTACAGAGCCAAAACTGTGGTTCGGTGTCTTCTACTGATTCATCTCCTAAGGAGTAATGTTAAGTCAGTCCACGGACATGTTTTGCAACTGACTCAAAGATAAGATACACTAATAAAGATTGATGGATGTTGGGATTGATTTTATTTATATATACATACATATATATGTATATATACATATATGCTAGTTCACTATAAATCAGACTAGAAATGATAATTTTTTCTATAAAACATGTAATCTACCAACATTAGCTGTTGAGTGATGGTAGCTTTTAATGGTTATCTCTTTGTGGCGCATTTATATTTTATTTGCTATTGAGATAACTTTTCCTTCCTTTCAGTATTTAGGTGTTTGGTTTATGTGGGTCATGCCAAAGACTGACAGTCTCACTTTTTATTTCTTGAGCTAGTGATATTTTGGTCTGAGGTATATTGGTTTTCCTGTCAGATATGCCAACACATTTCAAACAAGTACCTGTTGCAAAGTGTGAAACGAAAAAATTTAAGGCATAAAAATACTTAGGCAAGTAGGGGTCTACCCAAAGGGATTATAAGTGAGAGAAAGATGAATTCATACTTGTTACCAAGTTTAAATAATTTTCCAAATGCATGCATCTTTTGAACTAATTCATTTTTAGATCTAATAAGTATGTAGCATTTTGAGTTTTTTTTAGGCAATTGGAGTAAAGTGATTTGCTTAGGATTATGTAGCTTGTGTCCAAGACTGGATTGAAACTCAGGTCCTCCTTAATCCAGGGCTGATACTATCTATCTTTACAATCTACATCTACGCACACACTATGCCACCTAACTCCCCAAGCACATATCTTTTTTTTCAAGTTTTTTTTTTGCAAGGCAAACGGGGTTAAATGACTTGCCCAAGGCCACAAAGCTAGGTAATTATTAAGTGTCTGAGGCTGGATTTGAACTCAGGTACTCCTGACTCCAGGACCGGTGCTTTATCCACTATGCCACCTAGCCGCCCCGCACATATCTTTTTTAAACGAATATTTCCCAGATACATTGGGCATTGCAACAGGGAGATGGTTGATTTAAATAAGTTAAATTAATGATTAACCTAAATGATAAACATCTACACTTCAGAGTTTCCAAATTCACTTGCCTTTTTCTGTCATCTCCAAAATGTGCCCCCAGTATATTCCAAAAAGGAAATCAAAATATATCTCTAAGCTGAACTGATAAGAAATATAGTAAGTATGGTGTGGATAAGGATTTGTATGCTAGATTGTAATCAAATTAGAAAAAAATTGTATATTTATATGGGTAAACCAGGGACTACCCATACTTAGGATGAGAGAATGGGTTAGAAAGACTGGTAAATCTGTAAGGAGGGGAGATTTTGGAATGGGAAAATGAATATCAAAAGCAGTCTTTATTACAATCAATTAGGTTCACATGGCAACCTTTTTAAAAAGGAAATAGAATATCAGTGATAGTTATTTTTTGTTTGGAAAAGAGACTGACAGCTCTTAAGGAGAAGGGGAAAGAGAGTGGGGATGGAAAGCAATACAGTCAAGTACTTATGGGGACAGATTAGCAGTAATACCCAAGTGATAGTCACTCAAATCATGCTTCATTTCAACACCATTACACTATGAATATTTGCTAAAGTTTGCATTCATTTTAGTTGCAGCCTCAACCACAGCTTCTACCTTTTCTTTCTACAGCAATACTAATTTAAGAAACCCCATAAAATCAGTCTTATCTGACATGAGTATCTTGTGCCATATATTGTATCTGACCTTTTCATAGATGAGTAATCTGTGTCTGAATTTTGCTTCTCAGACTTTATTTCTGAGTAGTACAAAGAATTTTTAGTAATAATGTCATGCTTAGAATTGTAAGCAAGATTGTATAAAGTATGGCTGTTTCAAGGGAATATTTCAATTTTTCTGTTATTTTTAAATTGAGAAAAATTATTTAAATTGAAAAAAGTACCCTTTTAACTTTGAGCTTTTACACTTTTTATTGTTAGCTGCCTGATACAGCATCATATTATTGGTTAATTCTATCAAACCTTGCTTGAATTTTTAAATGATTCAGTGGGAGGAGATACCTGCTTTTACACATATCTTTGAAAATTATTTGTTTACTTAACAACATTCTTGAGAGATGTTAATGACGCCAAGTTGAAATAACACAGTCATGGAGTTAGAAGAGACCCTATAAGCCAAATAGTCCAGCCATTTACCCAATTACAAGAATCACCTCTACTTGGCCAAGTGCCAAAAAAGGACAGCCTCATTGTTTAAATGTTCAATATGTTGAGTCAAAAATCTATCACCCTAATAGCTTCTATCACCCTATAGCTTCTATACATTAATCTTAATCTAACCTAAGACAATACGTGTGTGTGTGTGTGTATTGCATAATTGCATATGTGTGTGTGTGTGTGTGTGTGTGTGTGTGTGTGTATAATTAAATGTATACTGTCCAGGTTTCATAGGCATTTAGCAATGAGGTCAGCACAACAGTTCAGTAGACCTTCAGTTTGGTAGTCAGTCTAATACCTCTTCTCTCCCACACTTTCTTTCGGAGCCTCCCAATACTGATCTTTCTCTGGCAGTGTGAGTGTCAACCTCATTGTCAATGTGTACCTCCTTGAAAAGGACACTGTCAAAGGTCCAAAGTACTCAAAACTTATCCATTTGCTGTGATCTATGTTTCCACATATGGATGGTGTGGTGCTTGCTGATGGAGCACCTGAGTCTTCTTGATGTTAATTGTTAGATCAAAATTAGCACAAGCAGCAGAGAACTGATCCATACTTAGTTGCATCTCAGCTTCAGAGGCTGCGTTGAGTGCACAATCATTTGCAAACAGAAGATCATGCACCAATACTCCTTGCACTTTGGTCTTGGCTTGTAGCCTTTTACAATTTAAGAATTTACCATTGGGGCAGTAGCTGACCTTGAGGATATGTTCATCCTCAATGGAGGCATTTGATAACATGGCTGAAAACATCATGCTAAAAAGCATGGGAGCTAGGACACATCCTTGTTCCACTCCATTGGTGACTGGGAAATCTTGAGAGCATCATCCACCAGCCAGAACCTGGGCATGCACATGTCATGAAACCGATGTACAATACTGATGAACCAAATTTTGACATAATTTCCCATAAAACCTTGCAACTGATAGTATCAAAGGCTTTGGTCAGATCTACAAATGTTGTATTCAGACCTCTGTTCTCTTCCTAAGGATCAGCCTATTGAGAAAGACTCTGATAAGAATCTTAGGAGCAATGATTAAAAGAGAAATACCCCTGTGATTGTCACAGGGCAATCTATTCCCTTTACCTTTATGGAGATGGATGATGGAGGCATCCTTAAATTCTTGGGGGACTAACCTCTTCATGCCATATAACCTGGAAAATTTCAGTCAGTTTTTGGATGAGCAATGGACCCCTACCACCACCTAGTAAATCTCAGTTGGAATAGAATCAGCACCAGGTGCTTTGCCATTTGAAAGGAGCCTATTGGCATTCAAAACCTCTTCTTGAGTTGGAACTTCAGTTAGGGACTGATTGACTTCAACTTGAGGTAAATGGTCAGTAGCTTCTGTGATCTGATGATGGTCTGTTAAGAACAATATGGAAGTGTTCAGCCTGTCTCTAGAATCACATCCCTATCAATCAATGTAGATCCATCAGCACTGAGTAATTGAGATGCATCATATGTCTTTGGCCCATAAATAGCTTTCAGGGCATTGTAAAAGCATTTTGGTTTGTTCCTATCTGCATAAGATTGAATTTCATCTTCCTTCTTACTGAGCTTACTGTATCTAAGCTTTGTTTGGACTTTACTTTTGTTGGAATTAAATGACAGTCTACCAGCGCTATGTCAGGAAACTGAATTGATTCCATTTAAATTGTCTTAGGAAGAGTCTGAAGATCACCTGGCAGGAGAAGATACCAGACACCGAGATCCTTTCTTGAGCTAAATGGCCTTGCATTCCAACATTACTACAGAAAGTGCAATTATGATGGGCTGGGCACATTGTTAGAATACCAGATATATGCTTGCCAAAAGAAACTATTTTATGGAGAACTCACACAGGGCAAGCGCTCGCAAGGGGTCAGAAGAAGTGATACCGGATCACCCTGAAAGTCTCATTGAAGAACTTTTGAATTGATTGTACAACTTGGGAGACACTGGGACAGGACCACCCAGCCCTCATCAGTGGGGGGGTGCCACACTCTATGAGGAAGACAGAATCAAAGCAGCTAAATTTAGAGGACCCACCTCAGCTGTTCACATGGACTATTTGTGTCTGACCTGTGATGGATCAGCCACAGTCAGACAGACTGTAATTTGTTTCAAACATAGTGATGTCATTTTGGTTGTCTTTGATAACAAAAGACAAGAACCAACCACCATATATATATATATATATATATATATATATATATATATATATATATATATATGTGTGTGTGTGTGTATATGTATATGTATATATACATGTATATGTATATATACATATATATGTATATATACATGTATGTATATATACATATATAGATACATATATGTGTATATATACATATATCCCATATACATGTGTGTATAAATATATATAGTGTACATACAATAAATACATATATATATATATATATATAGTGTGTGTATGTGTGTATAAAATTGTCATACCTCTTCCATATGACAATCATTAAAATCTTTAAAGGTATCTAGTATAGCCTCACTAAATATTTTCTTTTGACCAGACATTCTCAGTTCACCCACCTTCCCCATAATGTAGTTTCCAAACTCTATTATCCCATTGGTATATCATTACTTCTTTGATTCCCAAATCTAAAACTGTGCTACAGACCTCTCCAGCATTTCCAATATCTTTTGGCATACATCTCTAGCTTTATAGCAGTTTGAGGTCAATATGGCCAAAAGTAGACACATCACTTCTCTCCCTTCTCCTACCTAAATAAGTAAATAAAACAAGTATTTCTGCCTATCTCTTTTGGTTATGTTGATGACATGCCCATCCTTCAGATACACAGGCTTTAAACTGTGGTTTCCAATCAATGGATAGGTCTTGTCGATTCTACACCAGCAGAATCAGTGGGTGTGCCCATTACCACTGCATCCACTTCAAACAATCCTCTCCTGAACTTTTGTTATAAATAAACTATCATGAATTCTCACATTTTAATTATTTTTCTCCAGTCCAACCCTCACACTACAGTCAAAATGTCATTTATGCTGTCACTCCTTAGAAACCTGCAATGCCTCCCCCCACTCACCCATTTCCTATCAAAGTCTATTTCTGATTTTCTAGTTATAGTTCTGATAAAGTCTATTTCTGGCATTTTAGGCCTTCCACAATCCGACCTAAATTTACCTTATCTAAAACTCATTTTTCTTCACACATTGTATATTCCAGCCAACCTGGACTACTCAGTATATCCTATTCTCATCTTTCCTTTTACTAAACATTTCCATACTTTTGCTCATGCTACCTGCATATCTGAAATAGACTCACCCTAACTTGCCGCATTGTTTCTTCAGGGCCCAGCTCAGAGGCTGCCTCATCCATGAAGCCCTTCCCAATTATTCATTCACAATATTTCTTCTGGTGATTTATCTGGTCCTCTCAGGTCCTTGTCACATTCTTCCTTGGATCGTGTATTGTGACTGGTATAAATGTCTAATTTCTGTAGATTGTGAGTACCTTAGAGTCAGACTATGTTTTATTTCATTTGTATGAATTTAGCCCATAGGGAAGGGCCATGAATGTAGTACCCATTTGGTAAATGTTTGTTGAATGGAGTATTTGGAAACCTCAAGTCCCCAAGACAATACTCCGGATGTCTGTCAGGGGGGGTCAGATGGATAAGTGGGCAGCACACACTTGACTATAATCTGTGGTCTCAAATATCATAATACTATTAATTCAGCCTAAGATTACATTGGATTTTCAGTTGGTCTTTTTTTTTTTCTTTTTAAATAAGGTAATCACTCTAACATAATTTCAGAGGAGATTTATCCTAACTCATACAAGTAAAGTAGCAGAGTGCAAATTGAAACCAAGATTCTTTCACTCCAGGAAGGAAGTAAACAAGTATTTATTAAGTGCCTAATGTGTGCAATCACTGTTCTTAGTTTTAAAAATATCTCATTAATCTAAACAACCCTGAGATGTTAGATGCTAAAATTTCCCCCATTTTATAAATGGAGGAACAGAGATTAAATGACTTAACCAACTTAGCTAGAAGTAAGTGTCTAAGCCTGGATCTGAATGAAGATCTTCCCAAATCTAGGCCCATAGCTCTTCCCACTGTACCACCCAGCTGCCTCTGAATGCCTCACTCCACTATATCATGCCACTTCCTGATGTGTGTCAGTTCTAGGTAGCTCAGTGGATAGAGCACTGGCCTTGGAGTCAGGAGTGCTTGAGTTCAAATCCGGCCTCTGATGCTTAATAATTACTTAGCTGTGTGGCCTTGGACTAGCCACTTAACCCCATTGCCTTGAAAAATCTAAAAAAAAAAATTGATAACTCATCATAATGTAATCCTATGCAAGAGAGACAGCAATCACTTATTGATCTAGCTGGAGAGCTTTGTGTAGCACACTAATTGTATATATAATGAGAAGTATTTATACTTTATCCAGAATGACACCCCACTCCAGAACTTTTCCTTCCCCTCACTTCCCAACATAGGGAACATTGCTAGGATGCTAAAATCTGGAATTCACTATAGAAGAATAATCGCAAAGAAAATCCTTTACATATTACTTAGAGGCCAATGTACATATATTGTCATACTCAAACTACATTATAATATCCACCAATTGGGGAAATGGATGAACTAGTTATGGTATATGAATGACTTGAAGTGCTCTATAAGAAATCATGAGCAGCCTGATTTCAGAAAAGACTTTCATTAACTGTTGCTGAGTGAAGGGAGCAGAACCAGGAGAACCTTGTGCACCTTAAAAGTAACACTGTGGGGGGCAGCTAGGTGGCACAGTGGGTAGAGCACCAGCCCTGGAGTCAGGAAGACCTGAGTTCAAATCTAGTATCAGGCACTTAATAATTACCTAGCTGTGTGGCCTTGGGCAAGCCACTCAACCCCATTTGCCCCGAAAAAACCTAAAAAAAAAAAAGCAACACTGTGAGACAATGGAAGCAACTTCTCAGCAGTTCAGTAATCAAGAACAATCCTGAGAGACCTCTTAAGGGAAATGCCATTCCCATCCAGAGAAGAAACTATAGATTCTGAATGCAGAGCAATGCATAATTTTGTTTTTCTTTCCTTCTCAGGGCTCCCGCCGACCCCCCCCCCCCCCCGCCTTAGTTTTACAGCATGACTAATATGGAAATAAGTTAAAAACAATTGTACATGTATCAAATTGTTTACTGACATGGGGAGGGAGTAATAAAAGGAGGACAGTAGAAAAATGTGGAACTCAAAAGCTTGCAAAAAGGATGAATGCTGAAAAAATAAAATAACTTTTAAGAAAAACTAAACATTTAAAATCAACAAGCATTAAGTGCCACTGTGTTTAAAAAATAGGGATACACAAAAAAAAATCAAAAGATTATCCCTGTCTTCAGGAAGCTCACAGTCAAATTGGAGAGACAAATTGTAAACGATAATGCATATGCCCTCCTTCCTAACCTCATCCACACCTATTCAATAAACCACATCTAATCCCCTACATTTTATGTGGATCCTGGATAAAGTTTATTACCTGTTAGCAAGCTTTTTTCTGAGTCCTAAATTATAGGACAGCTTAACCTTTTCTGCTTAAAGAAGTTGTTTATTCTTGCTTGTGTATTTTCCCTCCTTTCCCGGTAATATTATTGGTGTTAACAAATAATACTGAAAACACTTCTTAATCTGATATACTGGAATAATGATGTGCCTCAGGGAAACTCTATTACATGGATAATGGAGAAGATGTCAAATCTTAAAGAACAGGACTTTGACCTGGAGGCAACTCAAAGGAGATGATGAAGAACCAAAGGAAGAAGGAAAAGAGTCAGAGTCATCAGAAAGAATGGGATCATGAACACAGATCCAATCTTGACTTTGTCAGGACAAAGCACCTGGGCAGGACAGTGAATCACCATTTCAGCTGGAGCCTGCCACACCCATAAAAATAACCCTTAGGAAGCCACAACAAGGCAAACTGTTGAATGGCACTCTTAACCTTTTGCATGTGACCTTGATACTTGACCTACAACATCAGTAGCCAATGGTCAGCTCGTGGCATGGTGGACAGAGTGCTGAAGTTGGAGTCAGGAAGAGCTAAATTCAGATGCAGACTCAGACCTGAGTGTGTCCCTAGCAACTCATTTAACTTCTTTCTGCCTCAGTTTCCTCATCTGTATAATGAGAACAATAAGACTATTGTGTAGATCAAATGAGATATTTGTAAAGCCCTTTGAAAGCCTTAAACTTCTGTCTAAATCCAAGGGGTTTTTAGCATAAATTAGATTATACAGCATTCACTCAATGATATTAAGTGCCTACTACTGTAAATTGGCTGTATAACTAATAACAGGAGTTCATGACTACTGGATAGATCACTTTTCATTGGTCCGAGGCTACATATAGCAGAATTGTTGGGTCTACCTTGGGAGTTTCTTCCCTAGAAGTTCCCAATACCAATGAAATCATGGAGACCCCAAATAAACAAACAAAACGCTATGAATTGAGGGAATGTCAGAGTAATTAGAAAGGGAGGCATGATTACATTGATTTAAAACCCACTGAGATTGAAGTGCAGAAAAGTCAGGTGAAAATGCTACACTTCAGGTGAAAGAGCTGGATGTGGGCTAAAAGATAATCTTGTTTCAATGCTGTCATTTTACAGGTAAGGAAACTGAGGGTCATTTATCCAAATTTCCAGAAGTAGTAAGTACCATTTTCTTATTTGAAGAAACTGCTTTTTCAAATTATGTTTTGGATATCAAAAAATGCAAACTAGGGTCAGAGCAGAATATCTGTCAATACACATATCTTCAATGAATTACTGATCAATTATATATTTAATCAATTGCATTAAAACTTGTTGATCTAAAAGAGCAATAGAATTGGTCACTGGATTGAAGAGACTGGAACTCTAGAGCAATTAGGGCTGCCTTGATGGTGCTAGATGAAGTGAATGAGATCACTAAAGAAACTTAAAGGGGTTCACATTTAGGGGAAAGAAGGAAAGGAAAAATAGCAGGTATGGGGCGGCTAGGTGGAGCAGTGGATAAAGCACTGGTCCTGGAGTCAGGAGTACCTGGGTTCAAATCCGGTCTCAGACACTTAATAATTACCTAGCTGTGTGACCTTGGGCAAGCCACTTAACCCCATTTGCCTTGCCAAAAAAAAAAAAACCTAAAAAAGAAAAATAGCAGGTAAAGTGGAGGCCATGAAAGAAAAATAGCAGGTAAAGTGGAGGCCATGCTAAGTGAGAAGAAGAGGACTGGTTAACAATGTGATATGGATAAAGAGAAATCAGAATGGGGGCTAGGGTAAAGCTGTTGGATTTGAAAATTAAGAAAGGGTTTTTTTTGTTTTGTTTTTAGTTAAGTGATGGGATGGAAACTATATTGTGAGGGAAAGGAGTAAGAAGCTGGTGAGGATTAGAAAAAGAAAGTATAGAATTTTCTTTCTAGAATGTTAGCAGCAAAAGGCTTATCAGGATTCAGGGAAAGTTTTTTTTGTGGCTATTTTTGCTTTTAATTATTGAAGAACAAGAAGTATTGAGAATGTTTGGAGGCATAAGAGAAAGTCATTGAAGAGGAAGATATTAGAGAAAGAGAGATTGAACATGTAAAAGAGAAAGGAGTACATGTAATACCTACATAATATTGAGCAAGTTATTTCATTGTCTCTGAGCCTCAGCTTTTTCCTGTGGAAAATAAGGGTGTGGAGATAAAGGTCTCTGCAATCACTTCCAGTTCTAAAATCCTTTGGGTATCATAGTTTGGTATAAATCGATCTCTCATATTAGTGTCCTCACTGATAAAATAAACTATATATATTTCCTTCACAAAGGGTACCACAATAACCTGAATATTATTCTGCCTTCCATTCTAATTCACCTGAATTATGGCAATTGAATTGAAACTTTAAGGGTTGATGTAGGTTTTGAAATGAGGTTTGTTGGAAAAAAAGACTTTTAACACCATTACCAGATATTTGAAGTTACAGAATGAAAAAGAAAAATATCTTTTAACAAATACAAACTAATTTTAAATCACCCACTGTTTAAAAGTGTTTATCATAAATCTTAATCCATTTCAGTGCTTAAGTGATGGCATCCATTACCTTATCAAAAGGCATTAGATTGGGGGGGGGCTAGGTGGCACAGTGGATAGAGCACTGGCCCTGGAGTCAGGAGTACCCAGATATTTGAAAATTAGACCAGAGTAGAATATTTCCCTGCCATTATGCATATCTGTGATGAACTTGCAATCAATTACATATTTAATCAAATTCAAACTGAGCACCCACAAAGTTCTTGCTACCTTAGGGAGGCATCACATGTTAAGTGAGCAAGAAGAAATAAAAGTCACAACCTCTACCTTTAAGGGCTTATACTCGAAAAGCAAATCCCTCAATTGGTTATGTGTGTCAAAGTAATCAACCAATGACTAAGTATTGAGCACCTACTCTGGTGCTTGGAACTGAAGATATATTTACAATGGAAGAAATACTACAAGCTCACATGGACTTTATATTCTAATGGAGACAATAAGTATTTATAAAAGTATATACAAAAATATAGGGAGAAAAATTGCATGTACAAATACTTGGCTGGAGGGAAGGGGATAAGCATTTAGAGTGCCTATTATGTGCTGGATACTTCCCACACACACACAAATATCTCATTTAATCCTCACAACAATTCTATTATTATTCCCTCTTATAGGGAATATAAGAAACTGAAGCAAACAGGTTCAGTGACTCACAGCTAGAGTGTGAAGTCAAATTTGAACCCAGGTCTTCCTGATTCTAGAACTGGTGTGCTCTATCTCCTGGGTCACCAGCCACCTCTAGGCACCAATAGTTGGTTTCAGCTGCAGGTCAGATGTCACCATTCCCAGAGCTCTTGAATTCAGGGCCTTGGACTGTTACCATGAGAATCCAAGGGGAGATATTGGTCAAAGTGTGGTGGTGGTGGTGGTGGTGGTGATTTGACTTACCTGGCACATTCTGCGGCTTCTTGCCTGTCCCCCCAGCAGAGGGTTTGCCTGCCTTGTATTTGGCAACTGGTTAACATTTGAGTGGGGTGGGGGGAGGTTGGCTCTCCCCTTCTCCACTGGAGTTGCTTCCTGAGAGGGCTGGAGGGAGGGGTGCTGCCACTCTTAGCATTCCTACATTTAGATACCTGTTGGTCCCAGTTGGTGAGCAGCTCTCATTGGATGAGGATTTCTGTCTTCAAAGACGACTATGGGAGCTGAGCTGAAAAAGGGTCTGGTAACTTGGGGTCATTGCTCTTTTCAAGGCTCTTAGGGCCCCTGTTAGGGTCTGAAGAGAGAAAGATATCTGATAAGAGCAAGATTGGGAAAAAGGAAATGATAGTGAGCCAAGTACTGAGTTCTTTAAGAAAGAAAACTTCTGTGATTGGGATTGGGTGGAAAATTTTTATTGAGTAGACGTCAAAGTTAGAAGAAAGTTTGCTAGCAGTGCCAGTGAGCAGGGGCCAAAAGCTTGCATGGGAAATGGCCTATTTGTAGATAAGTTTCCTGGATTCTAAATAAACTAAATCATACCTAACTCAGTATAGAAAAAAATACATAGGGACACTCAAAATCAACTGAAATGTCAAGGTGCTTTAAGAAGGGTACTTTAGGGGCGGCTAGGTGGCGTAGTGGATAAAGCACCGGCCTTGGAGTCAGGAGTACCTGGGTTCAAATCTGGTCTCAGACACTTAATAATTACCTAGCTGTGTGGCCTTGGACAAGCCACTTAACTCCATTGCCTTAGAAAAACAAACAAAAAAAAAGAAGGGTACTTTAGCAGAGTGAAGTTGTGGAATTATGTAGGAGTTGTAAAATATAAACACAATATATAATATTAAAAATAGAATGTAAATAGAATATACAACATTATATTTCATACATTATGTAATATATATTATTATATATTATAGCAAATATACACTATTACTTATGAGTATAATATATTACTTGTATAAGTATGAAATTATACAATAAGTACAATGTTATACAAAGCTGAAAGATATCAGAAACTTAGCTTGTCCCTGCTTGGGCTAGAGTTTGTTTAGCCTCATTATCTGAGGGCAGAAACAATATTCTTAGTGCTTTTCATAGGATATAGAGCTGGATGTGGGCTTCAATGACTTTGTTTTACAGATAAAGAAACTGAGGCTTAGATAAGAATACACAGGTAATAAGTACCATTTCCTTTATTGAAGAAATTGAATTTTTAAATTAATTTTCTGTATATCCAAAAATAGAAAATAAGACCAGAGCAAGATATCACTTTGCCATTAGGAATATCTATGATGACCTACCGAGAAGTTACATATTTGATGAATTGTATGAAAGCTTATTAATCTAGAGATCAATAAAGGGATCTGTAAAATAAAATTAGTCATGTTGAATCTACTTGGGATCAGCTTTGTGGCTAGATTTACAAAATCTCTTTGCAAAGCTTGAATAAATATTTTTTTCTGCGCACTTATCCTGCAACTGACAAAATTCTCAAGGTGCTTGGCAGGGAGGTAGATTAAATGATCCCCAAGCCTGCTTAGAGAAGAGGACCAAGGAGGTGGCAGAGCAAACTTTTCCAAGAAGTCCCTCCAACTCTCCCACTTTTCATGTGTCTTCTCCAAATTCCCGTTCCACTTGAGGGCATCTATGAAAGCTGAATCCAACTCTCCTTTCTTGACTGAAATGGGGAATAACAGTTTGAACTGCCTGGCCCAACCTGGAGCTAGGCAGAAATCGAAGCAAGCATCTGACACATTACTGCTGCCTCCAAAGAAGGGGGCACTGGACCAGATGGCTCTGGAAGAGAATGTGAGACTAGTGGCCTTGCCCAGGCCTCCCTCACCTCCCTGATGTCACGGTCTTCTTGAAGAGCGAAGGACAAGCAAGAGCAGAGCCCAAAGGTTTGTCAAAAACAGCAGATGTGAATGGGAACAAGGAGAAGGGAAAGCATACTTTGTGCTGGGTGCTGTGCTTCTTACAAATTGTATCCTCTTTGTTGCTCAAAACAACCCTGTGAGGGAGGTGCCATCGTTAGCTACATTTTTAAGAAGCAGAAGCAGAGGCTAATGACTTGCCCGGGGTCACACAGCTAGTGTCTAAACTTCATATTTGAATTCAGGCCTTCCTGACTCCGGGCCAGGGCTCTACCCGCTACACCATCAGCTGCTCATGGGCATGGGAGAAACAGAGTTATAAGACAAGGGGGCAGAGTATCACGGACCCTAGAGCAGGAAGGTCTCCAAGCTCATCTAGTCTAACCCACCTCATTTTGTAGATGGAGAAACTGAGGAAATGTGAATATATGAAACAGAAATCTGAGAGAAAATGAACACTGCTTTCTCATATTCTAACAAGAAGATAAAGATTAAAATATACATTTGTTAAGCACTATCAGTGGGCCTAGGTTCAAATCTTGCCTTTTTCATGTACTGTGAGACCTTGCACAGATCTCATAACCTCTGGGTCTTACCTCATCTGTAAAAGGAAGGCATCGATTGGGTTGACTTCTGGATGTCTTCTGGCACTAAATCTGGGATACTCTGAATAAGTGGAAGAGGAAAAAAAGAAGGGAAGAAGATAGTCTTATTATATTTTTTAAAGCTGCATCAGGAAGGTCAGCCTTTGTTTCCATCTAGTTATCTCTTACTTTGTAAGGTTTACTGGAAGGTATTCATAATTTGAGGTAGGAGAAATTGTATTATTGTTACTTAGCCCACAAATTTTACTTTAAAAAAAAAAAGACTGTGTCTCCCTATTTCACCCAGGCTGGATGTTCAGAGACCATTCCTGAGCCCCATCTCACTGCTGATCAACATTGGTACTTTGTTCAGATCCACATTTGACCTAGACTGCTTTGGCCATCTTCAGGCAATCCTAAGAGGCAGCTCACAGTATCAATACTAAACTTAGGCATAGTCCACAACAACATAGAATTCCTGAGCTCATTTATCAACCTCAGCCACCCTGGCAGATGAGATTACAGGTGTAATCACTTGATTTTATACTTCTAAAGGTAGCTTTCTTTAAAGTAAGGCACCAGGGGCAGCTAGGTGGTGCAGTGGATAGAGCACTGACCCTGGAGGCAGGAGTACCTGAGTTCAAATCCGACCTCAGACACTTAATAATTACCTAACTGTGTGACCTTGGACAACCCACTTAACCCCATTACCTTGCAAAAGAAAAAAAAAAGTAAGGCACCAAGGTGGCCCAGTGGATAGTCAGGAACACCCGAGTTCAAATTTGGTCTCAAACATTTATGAGCAGTGTGACCCTGGACAACCCAGTTGTCCATGGAATACAGAAATAACTTATCAAATATCTATTCAATTAGGAAAGGGGAAAAATCCCTCTAATATTTACCCCTCTCTTCCCCCCAGCCCCACCCCCAAAGGTTTATGCAGTGATGAGAGTTGGATTTGGAATCAGAGGACCTCAGTTCAAATGAAACCTCTGCCATTTAGCACCTGTGAAATTGTAAACAAGTCATGTACTCCTTTGGACCTTAATTTTCTCATCTGTAAAATGGCACTAAATGACTTCTTGGATCTTTTCCAGCCTTTAATACAGTGTCCCAGGATCCTACTGGTACAGCTTGAGATTCGAAAGGGCCCCCCCCCTTCTTCCCTAGCCTCCATCCCCCAAGTGCCCATGAATTGTAGGGCAGCCTTTTCATTTAAATCTTAGCCCAATTCACACACAAATGCAGAAATCCCCAGAAGCTGTGCTTTCTCTAAAGCTAAAGAGTATCTTGATCTGGCAGACCCTTCCTAATGATCTGGAATGGTTTCCTGCTTTTCTGCCCAATGTCAGTGACTGGCAGTGCAAGTGGGGTGCAGGGAAGGAAGACTGGATTTGGTGGTTGAATCCTGACTCTTCCAGTGTGACCCTATTAGACAAATGATTTTATTATAGACTCCCCCACCCCCACCCCCCAGTCCTAACTTCCTATAAAATGAGGAATTTGGAGTCTGACCCCAAAGGTCCCTTCTAGCTCTCAGGTGATGATCCCAGAGCAAAGTGTCATGTGTCTGACAGCATCAGTAACCCTCTCCCTTCACCTTCCCTAGGCCTCTGCCAAGTTCTTGGGTAATCTCAAGTGACAAATCTCTGAACCTGTGTGAAAGCCACCAACCCTCAGATAATGGAATGCAAGCTGGGGAAGTGACTTGATAAGGTAATCATTTGCATGGTTTCCTGTGTGTTCCATTGAATTCTGTTGCTACCTGTCCTAGACAACATTAAAAATATTATGCTGAAATTCTCATCCAGTCTTGTCAGTGCTGATTCCCAAGATAGGCCTCAGCAGCTTCATTCTCCTATAGAGCCTCCTCTAGTCACTGTATTATCAACATAGATAAGGACAGAGCTGATGAGCCAAGAAGCAGGAAACTAGACAGCAGCATGAAGGGAAATGGGGCTTACATATGATCACAGATACATTGGACTCTAAAGCTCAGACAGAGTCCAACCCGGCAACCCCCCTTTTATTAATAGATGATAAAACTGAAAGCCAGAGACTTCTAGTCACTGGTCCATGGTTAAGTGACAGTCCTGGAACAAGGACTCCTGCCTCATGCAGCAGGTACTCTATGAAGGCCATTTGCATCTGGGCCTGATGACATTTGGCATCAGACCCTATCTCATCCTTGGCTGGCAAGGTTGGCAGTTGGCAAGGCCAAAATTCTGCTTTAGTTTTTACATGAAATAGTTGAAGGTACATTAAAATGCCTGCCTAATGTTCTTGTTTAAGAAAGAGTTTCATTTCTAATGACACAGCACCCCAGGACATTCCTTGATTTAGTCACAAGAACCAAAACTGATGTGTGGCCAGTTTCAAGTCGTTTTTAGTAGCAGCCAGTATAGAGAACAACAGACTTCTGAAAACAGATGTATTATCTCTCTAGTTTTCTTTCAGCTGCCTCTCATGCTCAAAACCCAACTCTCGAGAGGCCTGATTTGAGTAAAATATGCCAACTTCCCTGCTGGTCTTGAGCTGGGGTTTGAGCTGATTCTAGTAGGCTCAGTTGACACTCTCTCCCAGGCTCTCTACTCCACTGAAGAGCCAACCTTCCCCTCTCCCATATACAGCAAGCTTCGTCTTTTTTTGCCCTTTTTTTATCTCACAAAAACAGCAATGAGTAATTGCTTTCAATGGTTAAGCATTTTCAGTGATTAATTCGTGGGAAAGAGAGAGGAAATAAGAGAACATCCCTGAAAGTTATTTTCTCCTGTGGACTCTATTTCCTTCCATCAAGTTCAACTGACTTTGAAGTCGTGGTATTCCTATCTGTGCAAGGGGAGAGTCCTATCAGGGTTTGTAATGAGGCTTAATTGGGAAAAAATTGATTTTCATTGTTACATTTTAGTGCAGAAGAGTACTTTTGGAATACTTATGTCTGTAGCCTGTGGTTCAAAACTCATTTGAATAAGACTCTACTCATAGTAGAGATTAATTACCCCATCTTCCACACTTGAGTTCAGGAGCTCTAGAAGAAAGATTCTGGTCTTTTGACTTCCAGCTTTGAGAAAGAAAACCATGATTCTGGGATGTCCCCTCTCCCAAACTGTCTCTGATTCTCCCTCCCATAGGCACAGAGCATTGACCATTCAATTTCTACCAATAAGCAGAATTTTATGTTAAGTGGAGTTGGGGGGCAGGTTACAACATATGATATACTTATTTAGACAGTAGTTTGAAGGGCTGAAATAACTCCCTGCTTTTTGGACATTAGGACTCTTCCCTCCTGGAACTAGAAGTTCTGTGACCAGGGAGGTTTCCACATCAAGTCATTTATTAATGGGCTAAATTCTGAGGATACAGGGAAAGGCAAAAACAGGCCCTGGCCTTGAGAAGCTCACACCCTTGGAGAGAAGAAAACCACCAACAAGTCTGTACAGCCAAGAGAGAAACAGGATAAATTGGAGCTCATTTCAGAGGGAAGGCCCTACCTAGCCTTAAGGGAGACTGGGGAAGTCAGGATTCTAACTGGGAAATAGAAGTGAAGATGGAAAGCATTCCAGGCATGGGGGACAGTTGGAGAATATGTAGCCAACAGAAGGAATGTTTTATGCAAGGAACCACACAGTGGAACAGCAAGGAGGCCCATGACACTGGATCATAGAGTAGACGGGAGCAAAAGTAAAAAGACTGGTAGGAGTGGAAGGAATCAGGTTAAGAATGTCTTTGGAAGCCTAATAGATGGTGTTATATTTGACTCTGGAGGGAACAGGGAGCCACTGGAGTTTATTAATAGGCAGTTGAAATGGTCCAAAGCAAAAACAAGATGGGAGTCATAATCTCCTTTGGAAAGAACACTAACCTGAGCATCTGGAAAACTGAGTTCTAGTCTCCCATCCCCCCCCCCCCCCAGCCATCTGAGTGAATAGAGACCTCAGCTGCCCCAGGCTGCAAAGTGGGGGCAGGGGAAGGAGCAGGTTGGTGATTCCAAAACACCAGAAAGTTCTTAAAGAGGAAAGAAAAACTGACCAAGACTTGAATGCTCTTCCCTCATTTTAAAACCTGTCAGCTAAACATTTATTTAGAGGTTCCTATATACAAATCTCTGTTTTAGGGAAAGGGATGAAAAGATGAATAAGTTTTAGTCCCTGCTCCTGACCTCAGGGAGCTTTCAGTCTAATAAGAAAGACAATACATACTTCCAGTGGACAGACCTGGAGTCAGGAGGACCTGAGGTCAAATTCTGCCTCAAACTACCTAGTTGTGTGACACTGAGCAAGTCATTTAACCCCATTTGCCTCAGTTTCCTCATTTGTAAAATCAGCTAGAAAAAGGAAATGGCAAACCACTCCAGTTTGTTTGCTAGTAAATCCCAAATTGGATCAAAAAGAGTCAGAAACACTTAATTGGCCAAACACCACAAAATTGCATTTATAAAAATAGGGATGAGAATTTGCACTGGATCTGTAATTTCATTGATGAAAGGAATCCTCAATGAGGAAACTCCCACTAGTAATCCAAGTTGGCACCTCTTTTGCTTTCTAAAATATTTATCAGCACCCTCTTTGTTGGGGCAAAGAAGTGGAAGTTACAGGGATGCCCATTAATTGGAGAATGATTTAATAAGTTTTGGTATATGACTATGATGGAATACTACTCTACTATAAGAAATGATGAACTCAATGATTTTAGAAAAACATGGAAAGACTTGCTTGAAATAACAAAGAGGAAAATGAGCAGAACCAAGAGAGCATTGTATATAGAAATAGTAATATTGTGTGGGGTTTTTCTTTTTTCTTTTTTTTTGGCAAGGCAGTGGGGTTGTGCCTTGCCCAAGATCATACATCTAACCAACCCAGTGTCAGTTATATTTACGCAGTGTATAGTCCATACCTGGAGCACTGTTCTCCCACCTCACATCTTTTCTAATGAAATAAAGGTGTATTCAGACCATACTAATGTTTCTCATTTTACAGATGATGAAACAGGCTCAGTGAAATAACATGAATTAACTGAGATTCCAAAAGTAATGTCCCAGAGCATGGATTTGAACACAGGACCTTTTACCTCCAAATCTAATTCTCCTTCTACCATGCCATCGTATCCTTCCAGGCACATGAACAAATTCAGGGAAGTAGGAGGACATAGGCAGGTCCTAGGGACAAACAGAGTAATTCAGTTGACTAGAATGTAGACTATGGAAAGGGGAATATTGTGATAAGGCTGAGGGTAGCTGAGTGACTAGAATGAATAGTGAATAGAATGCTGGGTCTGGAATCAGGAAGACTCATCTTCCTGAGTTCAAATCTGACCTCAAGCATTGACTAGTCACTTAACTCTGTTTGCCTTAGTTTCCTCATCTGTGAAATGATCTAGAGAAGGAAATGGCAAGGTACTCCAGTAATTTTGCCAAGAAAATTCCAGATGGGGTCAGAAAGAGTTGGACATGACTTGAACAACAACTACCACTCCCTTACACTTGCTCTACATTGGCCTCCATCTATAGGATTCTTGGCAGCTGCTGTTACCCAACATCATGGAGGATGATTGGTTCAGTTTGCTTCTGGAACAGTGTTTGTACTGCTTCAGTTCCTTGGCCACCTTACTGGCTATCCTGCACAGCCCTGGAGTCCTAAGAATGACTTCAACTTGATGTCGAAGTGAAATGAACTGGACATTATATTTGAAGCAAATCTAACTATATAGTGAAGTAAAAAAAAAAAAGTATTTATTAAGTTCTAGTTATGATAGATAGCATAGTTTAGTGAGCAAAGAGGAAAGGGAATAAGAAATTAGATAGTACCCACTATGTGTCAGGCAATTTTTGCAAATATAATATGATTTGATCTAACAATAACAGCTATTTTTATCCCCATTTTACAGTTTAGAAAACTGAGACAGACAGAGGTTAAGGGACTTGCCCAGGGTTACACAATTACTAAATTCCTGAGGTCAGATTTGAATTTAGGTTTTAATCCTTTGATTAAACCAATTCAACCCTACTCTGACCCATCTCTTGAATCCCAGCCCCCTTATATTGCCAGTTACTTCCAACTAAGCCTCAGCCTTGGATAACTTCCAGCATTGATCACCTTCACTCCTAAAAATGTACTGCTGAAAGAAGATGGAGAAAATCATATAACCATTCTGACAGGGCCCATGACAAATTTATGCTATACAACCTCAACTGGGCCCTCACTGCTGATAAATAATCCCACTTTTCACCTTCGTTCTTTTAAATCTTATCATCCTTCCTCAAACTTCCCATGCTTCCCCCTACTCCTCTCTCAGATCAGAACCCTGTTCCAGAATTTTTGTTACAGGAAAAGATTGAGGCTATTCTCCATAAATATCGTTTTTCTCCCCCCTTTATTTCCTACCACTCAAATGCTTTCTGGCACCATTTCCTCCTTTATCCCTGTCTCATTTGATGAAGTGGTCTTATCCCTTACCAAAGCTATTTGTTCAAGTATTTACCCCTCTACTTGTAATCCCATTCCATCCTATTTCTTCCAATAGCTTGTCCTTTCTGTCAACCCCATTCAGTCACTTATTTTCAGTTTCTCCCTTTCTACTAGTTCATTCCCACATGTCTACAAAAATGCTCATATTTCTCCCATCTTGAAAAGACCTTCATTTGATCCTTCCATTCCTGCTAACTATAGTCCTATTTCTCTTCTGCACTTTGTAGCTAAAATCCTCAAAAAGGCCATCTACAATAGGAACCTCCACTTTCTTTCATCTCTCTTCTTAACCCTTTACAACCCAGTTTTCAACCTTATCATTCTACTGAAACTGCTCTTTTCAAAATTACCAATGATCATTTGATTGCTTGATCCTTTTTCTCTATTCTCATTCTCCTGTAATCTTTTGACACTGTTGATCACTCTTTCCTCCTAGATATTCTCTTGATTCTCCTCTTGCCTATCTGACCACTCCTCTGTTTCCTTTTCTGGATCCTCTTCCAGATCACTCTTTCTATCCTCCAAGATTCAATCCTGGGCCCTCTTCTCTTCTACTCCATACTACTTCACTTTGTGATCCCACCAGCTCCCATGAATTTATTGATGACTTCCAAGTCTGAAACTTACTGCTGACTTCCAGTTTCACAACTCCACCTGCCTTCCCTATTATTTTAGAGAGCAACCCCACTCTCCCAGCTCCCCCCAATTTAGGAGTCATCCTGGGCACCTCCTGTTTCTCATCTCCTCTAGACAATCTGTTGCAAAGGACTGTCAATTTTACCTTTGTGATATCTCTCCATTATGTTTCCTTCTCTCCCCTCCAACACTGCCACCAGTCTGGTGCAGGCCCCTATTGTTTCATGCCTTCATTACTGCTGTTGGGTCTGGCTGCCTCCAGCATCTTCCCACTCCAGTTCATCCTCAATTCAGCTTTGGAAGTAACTTTCCCAAAATGCAGGTCTGATCATGTTACCCCCACCAAAAAAAAACCCCTCAGTGAGTTCCTATTGCCTTCAGCTCTGACCTTTCCAGTCTCCTATACCTTTCTTGCCAACAGATCCAGTGACCTACTGGCTGATGTGCAAAAAACACTATATCTTGGCCCTGGGCATTCTCTCTGGCTGTCCCCTATCTAGAGCACTCTCTCTCCTTTGCTTAGACTACTGATCTCAATGACTTCTTTTAAATTCCAGCTAAAATTCTACTTAATCTACAGGAAGCCTTCCCTAACTCTTAATTCTAGTTTTCCCTCTGCTAATAATTTCTTAATTTTTCTCATAAATGGTTTGTTTTGTGCATATTTGTTTGCCTGTTGTCTTCTCCAGTAGACTGTAAGCTCCTTGAAGGGAGGGATGGTTTGCCTTTTTGTATCTCAGGGCTTTAATATAGTGCCCTTTTTTGTTATCATTAGTTGTTTTTTCAGTTGTATCTGACTCTTCTTGACCCCATTTGGGGTTTTCTCTGTAAAGATGCTGAAGTCAGTTGCCATTTCCTTCTCCAGCTCATTTTGCATATAAGGAAACTGAGACAAACAGGGTGAAGTGACTTTCCCTGGACCACGAAGCTAGTGTCTGAGGTCCCATTTGAACACAGGAAAGTAACTCTTCCAGACTCCAGGATAGGCATTCTATCTACTGTGCCTTGCTGGGCTCACAATAGATGCTTAATAAATGTGGATTGATTGATTTGGGACCCAGCACTCTAATCCTCAAGTTGCCTCCTCAAAAAGCATTCAGTGTGTTGGAAGATAGGACATAACTGTGATAAAAAGCAAAGAGGCATCATTATGCCACCAGCCGCCTTTGTAGGATCTGTTGAGAACTGACTTCAAAACCAGGAAGCCCTGACACATTCAAGCTGACCCCAGACAAGTTATGTACTTTCCCAAAGCCCTAGACAGCTCTAATACTCTAAATTGCAGAGTAGGTATTGACTTACATTGGTAGAAGGAGATCTCTTTCCAGGACTTCCCTTTTGTGCCAAGCTCTGGACATACAAATACAAAAGCAAAAAACCATTTTTGCCTTCAAGAAGTTTACATTCTAAGGGAAGAGAGACATCTGAGAGTCACAGAGTAACACTTTGGTTCCTAAAGTCACAGAATGGTGACCAGAGTTAGAAAGGTTAGATGTAAGAACAATGGCAGAGTTGATTTGATCATGGTTCCAGAACTGAGAGGAGAGTGAGAGAGAGAGAGAGAGAGAGAGAGAGAGAGAGAGAAGAAAAGGCAGTTGACAGGATGACTGAGAATTATAGTGAATCGAATTATGATTAGGGTTTAATTAAAATAATAGCCCAAGTGCTTTAAAGTTTGTAAAGCCCTACAATACATCATTCTCATTGGAGCCTCACAATAAACCCATAAGTTAGTCAAAAGTATTATTATTCTCATTTTTCAACTGAGAGAACTGAGGCTCAAAGAAGATAATTCATGGTTACAGAGCCATGAAAACAAGTCATGACAGTAAAATGTCAGATTTGAAATTAGTTACCTCCTAATTTCAAATCCTACATTTAAAGAAAACCCATTACTTCAGTTTCTCTTTGACTCTTAGTAGGGTCTAAGTCATACTATGTCATTCTGTTATCCAACTCTGGCTGGTACTCTTGTGGAAAGAGCACTGACTTAGCAAATCATTCCACTTCTGCTAAATGAGTTAGTTAAATGGTCTCTCAGTTCCTTCCTTCCTCCCCACCCCCAGACATTCTTTGGAGCAAGATTCACAGCTACTCTGTGATCTTATTAGCTGATGATTGATCACTAGGAAAAATTTTGTGGTTCAATTGTGTCTGACTCTTTGTAACCCATGTCAGCTGGACCAATCGGACCTCTAAACCTGTGGGTGGCCAGAGCCAAACAAAGCAGACTAGAAACAGGAGAGTCAGGAATCAAACATAAGTTTTATTGCAAAGTGAAGGAAACAACTTGCAAGCAAGGACACATGGAGCTCCATCACTGGGGAAATCATAGTAAGGTTTCATGACCAAAAACAATTCTAGGATTTTGTTTAGGCTGGGATCATCAGAGGTGAACCCAAAGGATTGTCATCCAAATTCAGGATACAGTTTGATTGCTGGATCTCAGCTCTGGAAAACAGGGTGACTCCTAAATATCCTAATAATAACACCCCATTTGAAGTTTTGTCAAAGATATGAGAGTGGTTTGCCATTTCCTTCTCCAGCACATTTTACAGATGAGGAAACTGAGGTAACCAGGGTTAAGTGAATTGCCCAGGGTTGCACAGCTAGTAAGCATCTGAGGTTGGATTTGAATTCAGGTCATCCTGATTCCAGGCCCAATACTCTATCCACTGAAAGAAATAGGATCCTGGATTGAAAACTGGAAGGGATCCCATAAGAAAAGTAATCCAAGCCCCTCATTTTATGGATGAGGTGACTTTACTCCGAGTCATACAGGTAATAAGTGTTGGAGACAGCATTTGGGGCTCTGATAACTGGATCCTGGGTGAGATCTCTGCTCCATCACACTTGCGTCCCATAGATCTTTTCTACCCTTGTGAATTTTCCCCTAACTTCAAAACCTTTGAAAACTCCAATAGTGTGTGACCTTTGCTTTGAGACCCCCCTATACCCCTCCCAAAGCATTTACTGTCCAACTTCATCTCCCGTTTCTCTACAGACTCTGTCAGATGAATTGACCTGTCTTCTCCTGACTCTCTGACCTGCCTCCCATTGTGTGTTGTGATTTAGCTGAAAGAGCCCTGAAGGTGGGGCATCCAGGTTCAAATGCTAAATCTAGCATTACGGATGATCTGGTCAGAACCCTTTACCTGCCCTAGCCCTCAACTTCTTCCTCTGTAAAATGGACTTAATGACCTTCCTTCAATGGAGGAGCAGTAAGGTATCCAGGAGAGGAGGTCCTCCAGAGGGGTTGGCAGTGGGGAGCCTAGAGGCATCACACCCAATTGTTAGTTTGTATTTGTTCTTTTTCTTTTGCCATTTCTATTTTGTTGTCATCCTGGAGAGAATGCTAGCTTCTTGTATCTCCCAGCACATTGATGCCTGATGCATAAGAGGAATTTGACTAATGCTTATTGGTTGATTATACATTTTGTTTTTCCCCTCTATTTCCTCTATTCCCGTTCCCTTTGTATTCCCAATGTTGGGCACAACAGGTACAAAACTGCAAAGTAGTTTGGTGTGGTTCTGGGTCGGTGTTGCTGTTTCAGCTGTGTACCCACTCCTCTTTGTGACCTCATCTGGGGTTTCTTGGGGAAGATACTGATTCGATTGGCCATTTCCTTCTTCAGCTCCTTTTACAGAGGAGAAACTGAGGCAAAAGGGTGCAGTGACTTGTCTGAAGTCGCACATCTAGAGTGTCAGAAGCGGAATTTGAATCCAGACACTATGTGTGTGTGTGTGTGTGTGTGTGTGTGTGTGTGTGTGTATGTATATCTCCGTGCCCCTACAGCATACTCATCTATAATATGAGGACTAGACGGCCCCTCAGATCCCTCCAGTCCCAGATGTGTGGAGCTCTGAAATGTTTCTTGGGGAGAGAGAGAGAGAGAGAGAGAGAGAGAGAGAGAGAGAGAGAGAGAGTGTGTGTGTGTGTGTGTGTGTGTGTGTGTGTGTGTGACACTTGCTCAACCTTGCCCAGCCACGGGCGGCCACGCGCGGGCACCTCGTGGGCCGGCGGGCTGGGGGCAGGAGGGTGTCCTGAGCCGCTCGCAGCGGGGCCCGTGGGCGGGCCGGGCCGGGCCGGGCCGGGCCCAGGCCGGCTCCGCACGCGGCCCCGGCCCCGGCCCCGGCCCCGCTTCCTCTCCCGGGCCGGGCCCTGCGGCGGGCCGGGCCCCGCTTCCTCTCCCGGGCCGGGCCCTGCGGCGGGGCCGGGCCGCGGCGCCCGCTCGGGCTCCTCTCCCCCCGCTCTTTCTCTTTCACTTTCCCCCACCCACCGCCGCCCGGGCCCGGCCGCCGCGGCCTCCGTGTGGGAACGCGCCGCTCGCTCGGCTCCCACGGGCCGCCCCCCGCGCCGCGGACCCCCGGCGCCCCTCCTCGTCCAACGAGCCCCGGGGGGAACGGCAGAAGGCGCCCGCCCGGAGCCCCTGCACCCCTCCTCTCCCCCTCCACCCCGGCCGTGCTGCCTTCCCTCCCCCGCGCCGCGAGGAGAGGAAGGGGAGCACATGCCCTCCACCCCGCGCTGGAAAGGGACGGAGGCCGGGGGCCGGCCCCTCGGGGTGTCTGGAGCCCTGGAAAGGAAGGACGGGCCCGTCGGGCGCCTTCCTTGTGCCCTCCTGGCCGGCTGTTCTGGGGAGCCAGCCTAAGCATCATGGGTGTGACCACCCACCCACATCACAGGGGGAAGAAAAAGCCAGCCCTGTCATCTTTGTGGCTCGGAGAACCCTGGCACTGCCTAACATGTGGTTGGTCTACCTCCTCCTCGAGAGCCGTGTTTGGACTTACGGGCCACTGCCCCTCTCTGGACCTCAGTTTCCTCACCTGTAAAATGAGGTTGAACTTGAATGCTAAGATCCCTCCTACACTGAATTCCTATGATCTTTGGGGCCTTTCACAGTAGTTTTTTTTTCCCCCTTTTGTCTTTGCCTCCTAAGCACGGCTTTGCACGTAATAGATGGCAATCTAATGACAGATGATGATCTGACAAATACTTGTCAGATTGGTTTGCATTGATATAGTCAGTCACCCGGATTTGAATTGAAAACATTAGGAGGCCCTTACTTTTTGTCTAAATTATTTAAATACTTTTTATTTAGTGCAAAATGAAAGTCTGTCTCTAAACACAGACTGACCAATTTAAGAGAGAAAATGGAAATACTGAGTCAACTAAAGGCATGCACATGTGTGTATGTGTAAGCATGTCATATACATGTATATGTATATACATAATGAATAAATCAAAAGTAGCTATTAAGTACTTATGTTCCAAGGAGTGTATGAAGTGTTCAGGGAGATCAAGGTGTGACGGCTTGCCAAGCCCTTTTCAGGGCTGCTCAACCACCTTTTGTGTCCACCTGTCACCCAACTCTCACCCGTGGCTCCAAGAAGCTGGAACAGAAGCAACAACCACACCCTAGTAAAATTGTCTCGACAGACGGGCTAAACCAGGTTACGGGTAAATGACAAACCTCAAATTCATCCATGAGTAGGGGGTTATCTACCCTAAGCATGAAGACTTCCCCAGGTGGAATGGGAGAATAAGAACAATTTGTTCCAAGGGCCAAGATGGTGGCTGAAGCAGGCTCTGTGGAGCTCTTAGACCTTGAACAGACATCAGAGGTGCCAATCCAGGGTCATCCTTGACTTTTGTCTTGCCACTTGAATCTAGAAGAGAGAGTGAGGCTGACAACTTCGTGATTCTCTGCCTCACTTAAATATAATCCATGCATAAATTGAGACATCACTGTGTGCTATCATTGGTCCTCTTTAGAAACCAGACAATCAACAACTATGTTCCAAACACTTTGCTAAGCACTAGGTATAGAAAGAAAAAAGTAACTCAGTTCTTGCCCTCATGGAGTTTGCCTTCCGACGATGGAGGTAGAAGCTTCACAAAGGTACCCAATGGACACCATTCCCATATTTCTAACTTTCTTTGTGTAGATTGTTGATCAAGGGAATTCTTATCTTGTAGTTTCACTGCCAAGATCAAAATTAGTCAGTGTAAATCCATAGCTTGATTCCTGAGTTCTTGACTGGCTTTCACATTGAATTCTGTGGTTTCACAGAACAAGATCATTTCAGCCCAGAATGTAAAAAATGAGAACTGGATTAGGAATCACAAGGTTTAGATTAAGGTCCCAGGTCTTCCACTTATTAATCTTATGACTCCAAGCAAACTCTTCCACTCCTCTGAGACTTGGTTTCCTTATTTAGGAATAAGAGCTGAAAAGATCCTTAGTGAATTAGTCATCATTTTACATCTGAGAAAACTGAGGCCTAGTGAAGAGGGTAATTTGTCCAAGGTCTTAGTTTCTTCACCAATGCACAATAGAACAATACATAGTCTTAAACCGTTGTCCCGGGACAGTTAGTAAATGACTTGACCAAGTCTACATAGCCAGTATGTGGTAGAGGCAGGATCTGAACTTTCTTTGTACACCGTTCCTTGACCTCAGCTGCTAGGATAAGCTAATTTCTTGAGCTTCAGAAAATCATATGGCTCACATAGGCCCAACTCATCTTTGATAAGGAGTTTCTTCCTAACAAGTGATGACATAATAGAGCAAGAGTATTAGTTGGAAGTTGAGGAGGGTGAGATCATGCAGAGGCACAAAAAGTAACAAAATTATGTGTTTTAAATGATTAGTGGACCATAGTAGGAAACCATCTGGGTGGGAAAGGAGCAGCAGAGAAACTTTCCTATGCAGCTCCAGACCATTACAAAATACACCCTGTCTAAGATCTCACATCCATCAACCCTATCTTTCACCCTGTATATGTTCTAAGGCCAATGAGCTAGTAAGCAATTCCTTAGACCTAGAACCTAGAGTTGACTTCGAGAGCTTGAACTTATCCCAGTCCCAGCATTGTATAGTGAGAAAAGTATAGGATTTGGAGTTGTGCCCCAATTTTGAATCCCATTTTTCCCACTTCACTCTGTGACCTTGAACAAATAATTCTCTTCCTTAGGTCTCAGTTTTCTCATGTAAAATGATGGAATTTGACTAGATCACTAAGAACCTTTTCAGCTCTAACTCCTAGAGCAACCTCTCGGAGGTCCCAGAAAATTAAGTAGTGAGGGGAAGAGGAAATAAACCCCCAAATTCAAAAGATTTCAGGCGAACCAGTGGTTGAGTTGGCATTTGTAGACTGACCATGTAAATGTTCCTTCTCCTCTCCTCTCACAAACACTATGTGGAATAATTGGTGCAAGGATCAAAATTTGAACTTCCAAGAAGAGAAATGAGGCTAAGAGAGGAGTAGTGATTTACCAATGGTCATACAACAAATGAGTGTCAGATCTGAAATTCCAGCCCATGTCTCCTGATTTCAAATCTCATTACATCCCCACAGCTAGGGGATGTCCCTAAAGGACAAGTCCTTTGTGGCAGGAAAAAAAAAATCTTGAATGTGCTCTTAGAGTAAGTTGTAAATAAGTTATGTCTTCATTAGATTGAGGTAAGTCTGGTGAGGTTATTTTGGTCTTTTTTTTTTCCCCCTGAGTGTTGTGCTTTTGGATTGGGCAGTATTGATATTTGCAAGTCAAGAAATTCCATGGCCATCTCAACCATGATCCCACTTCCTATTGTAGTGTTTCCTGGGGTCTCCTCTTGGGAACTGAGGCTGTCTTGCAAGCATGTCACAGAATCAAAAATATGGCACTGATTATAATCCAGAAGAGGTTCATGAAAAGTTTACAGAGAATTCCAAGGCAAGAAGGACTCGTGAACATGCTAATAATAATTATCATTCATAGAGCTTTAAAAATATTTTATTTTTCCCCAATTACATGTAAAGACAATTTTTAACACTTGAGTTTTTTTAAATTATTAAGTTCCAAATTTTCTCCCTCCCTCACTTCCCCTCTCCCTGAAATAGTAAGCAATTTGACATTGGTTATACATGTGCGATCATGCAAAAATGCATTTCCATATTAGTCAATTCATGGAGGTTTTATCTCATTTTATCCTCACAGCATCTCTGTCAGGTGGGTGCTATTCTCGCTCCATTTTACAAATTGGGAAACTGAAAGAGATTAGGCTAGAGTCACTAGCTAGAAAATATCTAAGGGTGGTAACCAGATTTTCCTATTTCAAAGTCCAGATCCCTATCTACCATCCCATACTGCTTCTTAAAGATGACTTGGGCCAATCTCTTTTTTTCTTAAGTGAAGAAAGCAAGAACCAGTAAGATTAGAAAACCATGGTATTTTAGAACTGTTAGAAACCTTAGAAATCCCCTAGTAAACCTCACTTACAAACTGTAAATTCTTTGAAGGCAAAAATCCTGCTTTATCTAAACTTTGTGTTTATCCTAGGACTCTTAGGATACTGACCACCGAATAAGTATGGTTGAATGAATGAATGGATTCTTAGAGATAGTAAAAGCTCACTTAATGGTAATGACTTGCTCAAGGTCACATAGCTAGTGGCACAGCCAGGACTCTGAACTTGTGAATTTTGTTCAGTATTCTTTACATCCCAACTCACCTCCATTTAACTGACTTTTACTATTAGACCATCCCAGGAAGTAGCAGGACCCCCTCCCCAAAAAAACAATGCAGAGCATTTGAACAAGCTTCATTTATTATTTGGAATTGGGGGAGGGGAGTCTGAGAAATGTGAGCCCAATAATTAAAGTTTGGATAAAATGCTTCACCTAGTAGTATCAACACATGGAGGCTTGGTGATCCTGATTTCTAAAATGTGTGATGACAAATAATGGAAGGGACCATTCTATGATTCAAGAAAAGCACAGGTATTTGGGCTAAAATTTTTTTTTTAATTAGATGCTGAAACCAGAACTAAGAATGGAAAATCAATCCCCCCCCCCCCCCCCCCCCCCCCCCGCCACACACACACATTCTGTCTTTTTCTATCTCTGTCTTTTCTGTTTCTGGTTCTATGTCTCCATTTGTCTATCTCTCTCTGTGTCTTTGTCTCTCTCTGCCTTTTCTGTTTCTCTGGCTCTGTCTTTTTCTGTCTTTATCTATCTATCTATCTATCTTCTTGCTCTTCTTGAGAGTTTTCACAAAAGCTGGAAGCTTTTGGGTAGAGGAGTCCCTCCTTCTTCGTGCAGACTCAAACACATGATTTTGCTCTTTCTTCTGTCCTTGTGTTTATTTTTTTCCTGAATTTCAGCCAAATGAGTATTGGAGATAGACATGAGATCATGACCTTGTGAGGTTTGAAAAGCTGGAAGAGCTATCACAAGTCTAGCACCTAAAATTCCTGCAAATTGCAACAGTAGCTTGACTCAGGCCAGCAGTCAATAGATCTACCAATCAAACACAGTGCCCTGTGAAAAAGAGATGGATTCATTCAATAACTGGGCCACAGTTGGAAATGAACTTAGTCAGGGAAATGTTTAATAACAACCATATTAGGTCTGAGTTCATTCTCCCTAGGGACCAAGGTGGTAGAAGGCAGCTTATACCCCAGTTCAGGGGAGAAAGGAGGGTTTTTTGCACTTTGCCTCTAACTATATCTTCTCAGTAACTCTCCCTTTATAAAAGCTAATTGATATGAATTGGTTATCAGTGACTTTGAAGAGTTATCAACTGGTTAGATAATACTGGGAAATATTAACTGGCAATGATGTGGGAGGAGGAATATACCAAGCAGGAGCTTTAGAGTGATAGTATTAGAGAGATGCCCTCCAAACCCCTCAGGGTTACCCCTTGAACTCTGAGGGAAGCAGTGTCCTTGCTCTGGGAACCCAGCATGACTAGTAAGAGTTGGAAGAATGCATGAGAGTTTACATGTGCTTTCTAAGCACTTGTGGAGGAGCAGGGTCTAGATTTGTAATTGCATTAATGTAGGAAATCCTGATGTGAAAATCCCCTTAGCAATGATGCTCAACATCTATTCTGCAATTTATAGTCTTAAGTCCTGAGGGGCTAAATGACTTTCCCAGAGTCACTCAGCCACAGTGTATCAGGGATAGGACTCTAGCTCTCTAATCACAGTACCCAGCTTCTTCTGGACATTTTGTTAGAGATGATGGAATTCTCAGTAGATGACACACCACTCTCTTACCATCTGACTTGGGTAACTACCTTTCTCTAGTTTCCAATTTCCAGACCATTAGACATAGACAAAGATGTCTGATTAACTCTCCTAAGAATGTGATACATTCCACAATGAACATTTTGTGGAATGAAATGTTAGTGTATAGGACTGATAACTTAATGATTATATTCAGTTCAACTCTGAAAACTCCATATATGTTCCTTCATGTGATACCAACAAGAAGTTATATTCAGTTCATTTCATTTCAATTCAATTCAATATACATTTACTGAATACTTATGACATGATAGTGTGCTAATTTTTAGAAATACAATGACCTACCCTCTCGGTGATTTAATTCCACTGAGATTATAATTTATAAGTATAATTAAGTGTATATACACACACACAAAATAATACAAAGTAATTCTGAGGCAAAGGGAAGGTTGACAGTGCTGATACATAATGATTCTAAGATACTGAGCATGAGGGTTGTGTGCATTCCTGTGCAAAAGCGTGTAAATAGAAGGGAATGATCCATATAGGGAACATTGAGTAGATCTTCCTTCTACACAAAGCTTAAAGTTAAGTCATAGATTTATAGCTAGAAGGGACCTTAAAGGACATCTTTTGCAGATGAAATGACTAAGATCCTGAAAAGAAAGGTATACCCTGACTGGAAAGAACAAGTTTGGAGAGGAGATTTTAAATTAGAGCAAAAAGAGAAAGAAACCCCAATGAGAGAGAGCTCTTTAAAGATGAAATCTCTTCAGGAAGAAACCAGAGCTGTAAGGGACAGAACACTAGGTGTCCCTGCCTCTCAAGGGTTGTAGGCTGGACTTTCCATGCACTATACATTTCCTTGCATTTAATTAATTATCTTAGACTTTAACAAGAATAAGAATGTCAACTAACATCTATATAGCATTACATTATACATCCTCTCTCATTTGATTCATACAACAACCTTGTGAGATAGAGGTATTATTAACTCCCCATTTTACAAAGTAGGCAACTGAGTCTGAGAAATATTGAGTGACTTGCTAGTAAGTGTCAAAGGTAGGCTTTGAATCCTAGTCTCCCAGATGTCAATGCCAGCACTCTTATCTCTGGAGCCACCTTAGTGCCTCTGTAAGCCCAGAAAGGGGTCCAGATCTGTGAGGTTCTATCTGTTCAGTAGCAGGCATGATGTCAGATATGATTAGACTTGTAAATCAGTGGCTAAGGCTTATCCACACTGACAATCTCCTTTTCTTGGAAGTCTCAGGGAGTGTTTGCTGATGGTCACAGTCAAGACAACTCCTCAGGGCATGGATAGGCAATGACTGTTAGTACCTAAGTTTAGTAAGGCTGATTTGAATGAATGAAAACATATTTATTAAAGACCTTTTGAGCACCAAATATACAAAGTCAAACAAGTTATAATATCTTACAAAAGAAGTATTATTATTCCTCATTTTATAGATTTTGGAAACAAAAGTATTGAGAGGAAGGATGGTTTGCCCACAGTACCAGAGTGAGTCAGCTATAAAAGAATAGAAAACTCAGATGGTGTGACTGAAGTCTAGCATTTGGCAACCTCTTTGTGTGGTCTCAGAGAAAACATTTCCTCCTTTCTCCAACTGTGGTGTGATGTGTGTGCTGTGAAGTTCTCCATGGGATGAATTTTGAGTAATCTTTGACTGATCACTCTCCTTTCTCAGAGTATCTGCTGTGTTGCCCAACCCTGCAGCTGTTTCCGTCACAGGAGTCTGTTTGCCATATCCTTGTCTTCCTCTCCATCACCACTGCCTCAGTCTTAGTGCAGGCTCTGGACACCTCTCTCTTTGCTGGCCTTCCCTCCATGAATAATGCTTGCTGATAATGACCCATTCTGTCTCACAGCTTCTGGAAGTGTTTGCCCCATTCATTGTTTGACCAGGTCATCCTTCTCCATGAGGTGTCTATTGACTTCCCACTGTGCTGGAGATCAAATTCAAGATCCTGGTGTTATATTTTCCAACTGTCCCCCACTCTACCATGTTAAATGATTTTTCTCTACACCCCAGGTTCTCTCCTACTTTTTTTAGGCTCCACTCTTCTTCCATTATCCACTTACCAGACAACTTTCACGGATACATTCCTCTCCTAGTCCTGACTCGCCAAACTTCCCCCCACTTTCTAAAAGTTCACAAACACTCACCTTCTCCACGAGACCTTCCTTGACTAAGAGGAAAAGAGATGACAACTTTCATCAGATCCCACTATCTCTGAATACAAAATTCTTATGAACCCCACCTCATTTTCCAAAATCACTTTGCTAGTAGACAGACCACCTGCCCTGGAGTCAGGAAGACCTGAGTTCAGATCTAGCTTCAGACACTTAATAATTACCTACCTATGGGACCTTGGGCAAATCACTTAACCCCATTGCCTTGAATGCTTCCATGTTTTATTCAGCTGCTCACCCATCTTTAAGCTGTAAGTCTCCATTGGTGTTAGCAGCCTTAGATTAAAAATATCAATACGGATGGAGTGATATGACAGAAAGAGGACTGGATTTGGGTCAAAGAACTTGGATTTTGAGAGAGTGATTATTTTTCTATTATTTTAATAAGCAATCATTGAATTAATATTAAAAAGCTTTTTTTCTATTTCTTCATTCAGTGAACCAGCCCCTGTAAGTCAATCAGTCTCTGAAGGACTTTACTGATAGGTGAAATTGCCCAAATCCTCCAGAAATATGCTCTGTGATAATGGGTAGCCCCCCCCCCCACACACACACACATACACACTGCTAGGAGACCTTACTTTTGTTTATAGTATAAATAGAATCTAATCTAGGTGAATTCCAGCCCCAATGCTTCCCCTCCATTTTAGTCTAAGCTAACCCAGCTCATGGAGGAGTAGTTTGGGTAGGGATGAAGTCCTTTATCCAGATTACCAGAGACAGCTGATTCTCATGATCCAGCCATGTTTTCAGCGGGAGAGGCTGAAGACTTTTAACCTACTTCCTCATGAATATCTCCACCATCTCATTAATTATTCACAAATCAGTGCTGTCTTTGGTTATGGAGAGAGACCACTTAACATAGGTTTATTATCAGGTAGACTAATAAATTGATTATTAATTACTCAGAAACTCTTATCTCTCTCAGACTTTTCATTCCCTTCAGTTTGAACTAGACTTTCTCACAGAACTACCTTTGCGACCTTGGACAAGTTACTTAATTGTCTTTGAGGGCTCAATATCCTCATCTGAAAAATTTGGGAATGAAGTTAGACCAGATTACCTCCAAGGTGCCTTCTAGCTCTAAATGTATGATCTCCTGACTTCAGAGATCCCTTCTTGCTCTAGGACAATATATCCACTTATAATATATATATAATCATAGGTCATGTAATCATTAACATTAGAGGTAGCAGAAATTCATGTATAGAAGATTAGCTTTGGAGTCAGGAAGACCCGAGTTCAAGTCCTGGATCTGACATATACTAGCTGTATGATAATGAGCAAATAATATAACCTCTTGTAACTCCAGGCAGCTCTATGAGAAGCTATATCCAAGTCATTGATATGGAACCAGTTTCTTCCTTGGAAGTTTACTAAATGGATAATATCTTAGCAATAGAAATACAACAGCAAAAAATGCTAAGCACAGGTCCAAGTGTAAATAGGCATTTAGCAAATTATTTTCATTATAAAAAGGTTTAATGTTTAGGGAATACAAAATTAACTTCAGTGAATGTCATACTCAGATTAGCTATAAAATCCATATGGAGAAAGAGGCTATCTGCATGCAGAGAAATATCCAATAAATAGAAGTTTGTACAGAATAAATTTACATATATATATATATATATATGTATATATATATATATATACACACCTATCTGTGTAGCCATCTCTAGGGTTTGAGGGGAGAAAAAAAGAAAATTTACATGATAACTTTATTATATATTTGCAAGGAATAACAAATTGTACAGGAATTTGTAGTTTCATATACAATCATCTTTTTTTTATTGTACTATGTTGTGGATGTGCTTATTTTATTCCATTAAGTTAAAAAACAAAACAAAACAAAGTTGACCCTGATGCCAGAAAGACTTAGATTCAAGTCAAGAGTACAAGGCTCTGAACCTCATAATGCCTTGAACAATTTCCTAAGATTATAAGTCATAGAGAAAATTGCATTCTTCCCCTGAGAAATTCCCAGTATCAGTGAAATCATAGATCTAAGTTCCTTTCCTCTGATTCTGAGAAAAATCATACTGGTTGTTGGTTTCATAGGTAGTCAAAAAAGAGAGAGAGTCCTGGGCAAAGAAATTGCCAATGTAAATGTTCTAACCCCACCTCAGACTTGTGCATAGGGGCTCAGCTGTGAACATGCAGGTACACAAGGGCATTTGTGGATGGGAATAACAGGCATCAGAGAAACAATCCATAAACATTCACAACATCTGAAGGCTTGGGGTGCCCTTTAAGACAACTTAAATGTCTTGTAGTGGCCTCTGGGGCGGCTCTTCTGACAGGCTTTTCTTTCATATCTCCTTCATTCCCCATTTGGAAGCTATGGGTGGCTGCTTCCTAATGATGATTTTACAGTGTAATTGAGGCTCCAAACAATGCGGAGAGCAGCCGTTGTGTGCAACCTCCCAGACTATTGGAGAATGATGCTTCTTTGGCCAATGAGGCACTTCCCACTTCATTCTTAGAACTCGGTAAGCAACATCTTCCATCCTCACTTTAAAGGCCGACAATTTGTTTTCATCATTTGCCAAAACAGCTGAGAATCATTATTAATTAATCAAAAGCAGTGACTTTTAACTTCCCACGCTCCCTCCAGAGATCTTGTAGTGACGGCTACCATCTGGACCTCAGAACTGTTTAGATAGAAGTGGGCACCCTGAGCAAAGGCCTTTTTTGTTGTTTTATTCTTTAAACACACACACACACACACACAAACACACACACACACACAAACACACAAACACACACATCCCTAGCTTAATCCCATCTAGCCAAGAAATTTAGTGTAAACGGATTTTAAGGTGGCCTTTTTTTTTGGATCCTTGTCCTAATTATAGCAGAATCCTTCAGAAGCCAACATTGAAGTAACTAAAGGACCTTCTTCAGGAGTGATACCCTATCTTTGAAGACTGTACAGTACCTCACAAAGCAAGCTTTTAACAATGAAGCGGGAATGGGGGGAGGCTGGAGGGATAGGGGGGAAATATTGAAAAGTTATATTTGACAGATCAAAACCAAGCATTATCTGATTCAGTTGGCTGAGGTTTCAACAGCTTAATTATTTCTTAAGATGGTGCAGTGGGGTCCCCATTTTCTTTTCCTCTACCCCTCCCCTTTGCAGCAAGACTGCGGCTGTAAAGTGGTTTTTCAATGAAAAAAAAAAAACCAAGGGAAGATGAATATTGCCAGCCTCAAATTACACATCAAAGCAGAAAAGCTGCTCTCAAAGGGCAGAAAATTATTTGGGGGCTTTTCTGAGAGCAGAAGAACTGTTGCATGGGCTGTCAACATAGAGCAATACAAGTCTCGTTCCTGAAAGAAACCTGCACTTACCTAAAAATTTTAAAAAGACACTATTGATGGAAACAAGACCTTATTCTTTTCATCGAGTCATCTTGCCTCTAGAACCTCAATTCTCTTGAAAGAGAACGAAAGGTTTTTTTTATACTATCATAGACCAAAATTTTAGAAAGCGTGAAGTACCAAAATGTTTTGAAATAAGATTTGTCATTCCTTTCTTTCAAAAAAATTTATTCTGATCTTAATAAACAAAAAAATGAGCATTTTCATATTCAATGTAGGACAGAAGAAAAGATTATACAAGAAACTGAAAAATTGCTACTAACTAGAACTAGCTCAGTGTATGAGAGGCTTCAAAGAAAGGTTTGGGAGAGAAGAGGTATTAGACTGTCTATTAAACTAAAGGTCTACAGAGCCACTGTACTGACCTCATTACTGTACACCTGTGTCACCTGGACAGCCTACCAGCACTATGCCAGGAAACTGAACTGCTTCCATTTGAATTGCCTTAAAAAGACTCTGAAGATCATCTGGCAAGATAAGATACCAGACACTGAAGTCTTTTCTTTCTTCATTCCTTCCTCCCTCCCTCCCTCCCTCGTTTCTTTCTTTCTTTCTTTCTTTCTTTCTTTCTTTCTTTCTTTCTTTCTTTCTTTCTTTCTTTCTTTTCTTTTTCTTTTTCTTTTCTTTTTTTTTGGGTAAATTTAGAGCATTCACTTTATTTTTTTATCAAAATTTTATTTTGTTTTTTTCAATTACATGAAATGGTAGTTTTTCAACATTCATCCATTTGCAAATTTATGATTTCCACATTTTTCTACAACCCTCCCTTCCCTTTCCCCTCCCCATGGCGGCCAACAATCTGGTAAAAGTTATACATGTACATTCAAGTTTAACATATTTACATATTAGTCATGTTTGAAAGGGGAATTAGAACTAAGGGGAAAGGAAAAACCCATGAGAAAGGAAGAAAAAACATAAAAGAAGTTTTTAAAAAGTAAATATAGTATGCATTCATACTCCATAGTTGTTTTTTTTTTTTTCCCTCTGGATGTGGATGGCATTGTCCATAGCATCAAGGTTATACTTGATCTCTAAACTGTTGAGTAAAGTGAGCAGACAACCACAAGAACATTGTACACATAGTTGATCATCTCACAATGTTGTTGTTAATGTGTACAATATTCTCGTGGTTCTCTGTTCACTTCACTCAGCATTAGTTTGTGTATTTCTTTCCATGCTTCTATAAAGTTCCATCACTCTTTGATTTCTTACAGAATAATAGTAGTCCATAACATTCATAAATACCATAACATGTTTAGCCATTTCCCCAACTGATGGGCATCCCCTCAATTGGCAATTCTTTGCCATAACAAAAAAAGAGCAGCTATCAATATTTTTGAGCATGTGAGACTTTTTCCAATTTTTATGATTTCTTCAGGATCTAGGCCTATTATTGATATTGCTGGTCAAAGGGTATGATCAATTTTATTGCTCTTTGGGCATAGTTCCAGATTGCCCTCCAGAATGACTGAATCCAATAGTACATTATTATCCCAATTTTCCTATATCATTTTCTAACTTTTTTTTAGGGTTTTTTTTTTGCAAGGCAAATGGAGTTAAGTGGCTTGCCCAAGTCCACACAGCTAGGTCATTAAGTGTCTGAGACCAGATTTGAACCTAGGTCCTCATGACTCCAGGGCCGGTGCTTTATCCACTGTGCCACCTAGCCGCCCCCCTATATCCTTTTCAACACTGATCATTTTCCTTTTTTGTCATCTTAGCCAATCTGAGAAGGGTAAGACAGTACCTCAGTTGTTTTAATTTTCATTTCTCTAATCAATAATGACTTGGAGCATTTTTTCATGACTCTATATGTAGCTTTAATTTCTTCATCTGAAAACTGCCTGTTCATATCCTTTTTGACTATCAATTGGGGAATGACTTGTAATCTTATAAATTTGATTCAATTCTCTATATATTTTAGAAACAGTTCTTTAATTATGAAACTCAAATAAAATCTTTAATTAAAAAAAGAAATTAGTTCTTTATCAGAAACATTGACTGTGAAAATTGTTTTCCAGTTTCCTGCCTTCCTTCTAATCTTGACTGTATTGATTTTATTAGTGCAAAAAGTTTTTTAATTTAATACAGTCAAAATCATCTATTTTGCAATTTATAATGTTCTCTATTTCTTGTTTGGTCAGAAATTTCTCCCCATAAATTTCTTGAACTAAACTGCCAAGCTTTCAAACTTTACTGCAGAGAATGAAACTCTGATGGGCTGACTACATTGTTCAAATGCCAAATGTACACTTGCCAAAGAATATTTTATGGAGAATTCACACAAGACAAGCACTCACATAGAGGTTAGAGGAAGTGACACAAGCTAATCCTTTAAGTCCTTCCTAAAAACTTTGGAATTGATTGTGTGACATGGAAGACACTGGCACAGCATGGAGTGCCCTCATCAGAGAAGGTGCTGATGAGCAAAGCATCAGGTGTTCTATTTGTGCCCAACCTGTAATAGAGCATCCCATGCTTGTATTGGTCTGATCAGCCACAGTCAGACACACTGTAGCTTGACTCTAGTATAATGATGTCATTTTAGTGAAAAGAGGACAAACAAGAGAACAGGAAAATGGAGATCAACAACCACCTCCAGTACAACTTCTTTTTCCTTTTCAGAATATAATAAAATCAATACCTGTAACTTTCAAAGCTATCCTGCATGTCATTTCATTTAGGACTTCCTTCTGTTTTCTTCTGTATATTTTTTTAAATGCAATTTTATCACTTGCTTCTCTCTTTTATTTCCCTCTCTCAATTGGAAAAGCAAAAACAAAAAAAAAGCTAAATCCTAGTAACAAATATTCATAATCAAACAAAACAAATTTCTACAAATTCCTTAGAATAAGCATTTATTAAGCACCTAGTATAGGTCAGACACTATGCTAGGTGGGGGAGATATAAAGACAAAAATCAAACAGTTCCTGCCCTCAAGGAGCTTATATTCTGGCTTTACACGTGATATCTGTGGTTCAGCTTAGAATTCTTCTCATGCCTCTTTTATGTGGATGAAACTCAAACTGGGTTCTGAAGCTTCAGCCACTTTCTTGAAATCAGGATTTAATGTAATTACACTTGACATTGAGAGGCTGATTTTTCCTAGTTGTGAATCATGGAAGCTTTTGTTAAGAGTCATAAAACCATTTCATCTTAGAGTTAAGAGGAACCTCAAAGTTGATCTAATCTAACCTCTAACTAAAGCATGAATCTGCATTCATGAGAGGTCTTTGAGCATGAGTTAGGTGGTCACTTTGAAATGTAAGGACAATTCCTCTTGGGGGGAATGGGATTGTATTAGATGACTGCTAAAGTTGTTTCTAACTCTAAAATTCATGAGTAATGTGAGCTCCAAACACATATCTATTCTGTGATTGAGAATTTCTAATGACAAACATTGACTTTCTTCCAAGAAGTCAAACTAGTTCACTTAAAAATATTTCTGATTTAACCAGAAGAAAATTGTACACATTAACAGCAATGTTATGTATGATGATCAACTATGACGGACTTGCTCTTCTCAGCAGTACAATATTCAAAGATAATTCTAAAGGATTTATGATGGAAAATACCATCCACATCCAGAGTATGAATGTAGATCAAAACTTACTATTTTCAATTTTTTAAATTGATTTTATGTTTTATGGTTTTTCCCTTTTTGTTCTGATTCTTCTTTCACAGCATGATTAATATGGGAATTAAAAACTATTTCTGATTGTTACTAAGTTCCTTCTTATTGTGAGAAATCAAAACCAGCTTCTCTGTAGCTTATATCCATTCATTGCTCCTAGTTTTGGCAGCTAGGTGGCACAGTGGATAGAGCGCTGACCTTGGAGATTGGAGGACAGATGTTGGAATCCAACCTCAGACACTTGAATCCGATTAGTTGTATGACCTTGGGCAAGTCACTTAACTCTGATGGCCTCAAATCCAGGGCCATCTACAGTCATCCTGATTCATAGCCTGCCACTGGATCCAGATGACTCTGGAGGAGAAAGTGAAGTTGGTGACTTACACAGCACCCTCTCATTCAAATCCAGTTCACATGCTTATCATGATATCACCTCCCTGATATGTCTTCTTTGAAAATGAAGGATAAACATTATTATGCTTTGGAGTCAAACAGAAGAAGACTTTTAAAAAAATAATTAAATTTAATTTTTTAGATGTTAAGCATTTATTATTCCTTTCTCCCCCCAAACAAAATTTAAAAATTATAACAAATATGCATAATCAAGTAAAATATTCTCATAATGACCATGTTCAAAAACATATGTCCTCATCTCTCTCTGTCAGGAGGTAGGTAGTATTTATCATCCCTAGTCCTCTGGAATCATGGTTGGTCATTGCATTGATCAGAATTCTGAAGTCTTTTAAAATTGTTTGTTTCACAATGCTTTTTTCCTCTTGAACTTGGTCTCAAAATTTTGCTCACCTCACTCTCAAGGAAAAATTTAACATATATATATATTAGATATTGAAATATTGAAATCATATCTTTCCAGAAATATTCTTTCCTCCATGCTTAGTTTATTTAAATGATCCTCAGGATCATTTTTAATGCTTTCCCTTTGCTTTCCACACTCATAATCATAATCATAATAGCACTTATTTAAAACTTTAAGCTTACACAACTTTGCAAATATGATCTCACTTGATCTTTACATGAGAGGACCATAGGATCATGAACATGAGGTATAGGTGTTATTATTACCTCTATTTTTCAGATAAGGAAACTGAAGCAGGCAGAGGTTAGGTTAGGTCATTTAACCAGTTCCCCAGGTAGTAAGTGTCTGAAAAAAAGTTTGAATTCAATGTTTACTTACTACAGATCTAGTGCCCTATCTATTGTAGTATGATAGTATTTTGACTTCTCCATGTACCTCTCACTGTGGCTCTCAGTTGAACATATTTCAGATGCTTGACCAGGGTGGAGAACGGTAGAATTGTCACTTTCTATGTTCTAAACTCTGTGCCTCAGTTAACACTGCCGAATATTTTTTAATAAGTTTTGGGGCAACCAGATTACACCATTAACATATAATGAATGTGCCTGTAGGTATATGAATTGTTGATGAAAAGCACTTCCCTAATCTATACTTGTGCGGCAGCAGTAGAAACTGATCATTCGTTCCATCTTTTTTAAAAATAAGTTTTTAGTGCTATCTCCTGTTTTTACATCATCTTAAGTATCCTTAGTATTCCTACCTCTCTCCTTCCAGGAGTCATAAACTATAAGTCATAAGTTTTAAGTAGTATTAAGGACAAGTTAGAAGGAGTTAGAAGGATAGCAAGTAATATTTTTAATAGTCAAAACTAGAAAAAAATTACCACATCTGATCAACATGTCAAAAAAGTCAGAAAACATATGCAATGTGCAATAATTGTGGACTTCCTACCTCCATAAAGATGTTTCCTTTCATATTTCTTTCTTCTAGGTCATGCTTGATCTTTATAATTTTGTATCATTCTCTTTTGGTTTTTGTATGTGAAATTGTTCTTTCTATTTGATTTGTACTTATTGTATATATTTTTTCTTGGCTCTGCTTTCTTCACTTTGCATTAATTCATGTAGCTATTTCCATGTTTCTCTATATTTATCAAATTTATGATTTCTTAGTGCACAGTAATATTCTATTACATTCCTATATTCCAATTTATATAGCTATTCCCCAGTTGATGGAAATCTACTTTATTTCTAGTATTACTATAAATATTTTGGTGTATATAACTTCATGGGAGTATAAGCCCCAAGTCTCTGGTTCAAGACTAGGAACATTTTAGTCACTTTATTTACAAGATTCCAAATTGCTTTTCAAAATGATTGTAACCATTTCACAGCTCCAATAACAGAATATTAGTGGACTTATCATTCTGTAGCTGACTATTGCTACTTTTTATCATCTTTGCCAATTTTCAGGGTATGAAGTGAAATCTTGTTTTGATTAGCATTTCTCTTATTATTAGTGATTTGTTACATTCTCTCATGTAGTTCTTAATGCTTAACAAAATTTTTTTTGAGAAGTTTGTTTACATTCTTTGACCACTTATCTATTGGGAAGTGACTCATAGTTACATATATTTATTAATTGTTTACGTATGTTGGATACCAAATCTTTATCAGGGAAATTTGATACATAGACTTTTTTTTCCTGATCAATCACTTCCCTTCTTAGATGCATTCATTTTGTTTACACAACAGTTTTTCAGTTACCTGTAATCTAAGTTGTCTATTTTATCTTTTGTAATTGCCTTTTTCTATTGTTCTTTAAGAATGTATCTCCTTGGGCGGCTAGGTGGCGCAGTGAATAGAGCACCCGCCTTGGAGTCAGGAGTACCTGGGTTCAAATCCGGTCTCAGACACTTAATAATTACCTAGCTGTGTGGCCTTGGGCAAGCCACTTAACCCCATTGCCTTGAAAAAATCTAAAAAACAAAAAACAAAAACCAAAACAAACAAAAAAAATATATCTCCCACTCACAGCTATGAGATGTATATGGTCTATTCATCTTCTCATTTTTTTCTTTAATATTAAGATCACATATTCATTTAGAATTATTACGGAATGTAGTATAATGCAATGGGGATATACTAGAACCCTTTCTAATAAATTTCAGAAGTGCTAAGAATTATTTCTGCTGCACTGATTTCCATTTTTCTCAGAAGCTTTTTTAATCACATAAGGAGTGTTTTCCCAAGATAATTTATGTTTTCCACTTTTAACAAATATTGAGTTCCAATGTTTCTGATTTTCCTTTTCTAATCTGTTCCATTGATCTTTTTCTGTATTTTTTTAACCAGTACCACATTTTTAACAGTGCTGTTGCTTTCTAATATGGTTTGAGATGTAAATGTACTATTCCCCTTTTATCCCTAGTTCTTTTCATTATTTCCTTGATATTTTAGATTTTTTGTTTTTCCAAATGAATTTTAATTTTATTTTACCGAATTCTATAAAGAATCCCATTCATAATTTGATCGCTCTAGCATTAAAAGTATAAAATAGCTTAGGTAGTATTATCATTTTAAATAATTGGAATGGCCTAGCCAGAAGCATAAAATATTCCTTTAGGAGTTTAAGTTGATCTTTCTTTAAAGAAAATTTTATAATTGAATCATAAAAATCTATGCTTTGGTAAGTCAATTCCTAGATATTTTATACATTTTGTCATTCTTTGAAATAGAATTTCCCTATTTATTATTGCTTTTTGGATTTTGTTAGTATTGTTATAAAAATGCTATTGATCTTTGAGTAGCCTGCAATTTTGCTGAAGCTATTTCTTGTTTCAGTTAGTATCTTTGCTTTCTCCCTTGTATTTTCCAATTATACCATCATATCATCAGCAAATAGGTAGTTTTATTTCCTTTTTACTATCTTTATCCCTTTAACTCTTTCACTTGATTGTTATTTCTAGAACTATATCAAGTAATAGAGAGGAGAGTAGACATGCTTGTTTCACTTCTGAAATTTATATCCCCATTGCATATGAAGCTTGCTTTTGGTTTTAGATAATGCTTTTATTGCTATTAAGGCCTTTTTATCTCTATACTTTGTTGGTTTATAGCATAAAAAAGCATTGTATTTTGTCAAAAGCCTTTTCTGAATTGAGATTGTCATGTGTTCTGCATGTTTTGTTTTTTAATATGATTAATTTTGTTGATTGCTTTGTATAGATTTGACCCATCCTTCCAACCTATTTCAATCTTGGTTGCGTCATCCTGCATATCATCTATCCCCCCAGCTTTGCAAAATCTGCAAATCTGATAAAAATGCTATTAGAGATGAGCCTAACTCCAGTGCTCTGTTCAGGTTTGATATTGGGACAAAATGAGGCACTCAGAAGTCATTGAACATTGAACACAAGGGAATTTTATTGTGCCCTAATACCACAAGGATTTGCAGTAAAGATACAGTGACACTCCATTGTCTACATATTGTAAGCATGTGACTCCCATAGTCATCGAAAAAACCAAGTTGGAGGGTCTCCAACTCCACAGAAGTGGGACTTTTTATGCCCTTAGATGACCAGGAAGCTTCATCAAGGGAAACAGAAGACTATTAACTCAGAGATAACTTTGTTGCCTTTTAGAAAAACAAATTTCTGTTGTTGGAGGGAAGGACAAGCCTTATGCATGTTGTAGGTAAATGTTGATAGATATTAGCCCTATCACACATATCTTATATATTTTCCTTCAATTTGTGGATAAAAATATCAAACAGGAACACCTTTAGTCAGGAGTGTGCTGCAACCAAATGGACTTGCAAGAGCCAATTCTTAAATTTTCAATGTGAGGGTTTACTCCTCAGATATCAGCACATTCTACAACCCAGGACTTTATTTATTGGTTTTATTGTCTGTCTAAACTTTTAAAAAGTGATGGAGAAAATATAACTAATTGAAATTAAGCTTTGAAGTCTGTCATGTGCTTATTCCCCCCCCCCCCCAGAGTTGAATGTTAAACATTCACCAACATGCTCCTGCCTTCAGTGTCTTCTCAATCCCCATCAATCCTTTAACCAAATTAGGTATGGTTGTTTAATCAACTATGAATTCATCTAACACCATTATCATTTTGCCCATAATTCTCTAACTCATCAAAATATCATGAGAGACTTTGTCAAATGCTTTGCTGATAATGTTTACATAGTGTGTATATATATATTTATATATATGTATGTGCATATATATAATTATATATATTATATAATGAACACTATCCAAAAGAGAAGAGGAAAGAAGCAGGAAAGGAGAGGGAAGGGCAAAGGGAGGGGATGGGAGGGGGGAGAAGAAGGAAAGGGAAGGGAAGGGAAGAAGGAGAGGAAAGGAAAGAGGGGAGAGGAGGGAGAAAGAGAAGGGGAAAAGAAATGACTACATGGGTTATTTTGGAATAACTTAGTCTTCATGAACTATAAGACTGGAAAAATGAATAAAGATTAAAAAGTAGCTCAACAATAATACATTTAGACTATAACTTATCCTGATTAACAGAGGGTAGCAAAAAAAATAAATCAGTGTGACCAGAAAGGGACACCTTGAAGAACTTAGATTTTCAAGACTAATATATTAAGATAGGAAAAAATAAGCTATATAGTTCCTAGTGACTATTATTTTCTTTTTTTTTAAGTTCTCATAAATCATTAGTTAAATAACCCATTTTAAAATTTTGCTGGAGATAGTCATCAAGCTTACTAATGGTTCATGATTTCCAGAATAAAGCATTTCTCTTTTTGAAACTCAAGGCATTTGCCTATCTCCAATCTTCGTGTACCTCTCCCATTCTTAATTACTGATAGTGATTCTGCAATTACCCCTAAAAGCTAATTCAATATTCCAGATAATAATTTACCTGGGCAAATATAGAAACTCATATACAGGTCTAGTAGTTAGGTGCTTTCTCTCCTATCTTTGGCTTCAATTCAATTTCAGTAATTTTTATTTTTTTTTAGATTTTTGCAAGGCAATGGGGTTAAGTGGCTTGCCCAAGGCCACACAGCTAGGTAATTATTAAGTGTCTGAGACTGGATTTGAACCCAGGTACTCCTGACTCCAGGGCCGGTGCTTTATCCACTACGCCACTTAGCCTCCCTGCAGTAATTTTTTTTAGTCCTTTTTAATCCTTTAAAGATCATTCTTGCTTCAGTAAAAGATAGCAATCCAACAGATGTTGAAACAACTTTTCTCTGTCATTGTAAACTTTATTCTAACTGATCCATTCAGTAGATTTATTGATTTTACTTCTTACTCTAAATTTAAATAAAATGATTATTTCTGTTCTTAGTTTTTGGGAAAGCCTTAGTTCTTTTTAGAAGTTAGTCTTTTTAATACTATTTTCAGGAGTTCATGCCATTCTTATGTATGTGTGGGTTATATTTTCCTATTTTTACTATGTGTCCTTTGAAGTCCCTTTGTTTTATTTCTATGCCTTCCTCCATTTGTGATGTAATTGAAATGTTGATCAATTTTTTACCCTTTATTCCCTTTTTTCAACCCTCAAATTCAGTCAAAGGATATTACAGAGACCTCCATTTTAGTTTACCATTCTTGATGTGAAACTTTTAAATAACTACTTTATGTAATTAATTAACAACAGTTTTTGAAAGTAAATCTTTAAAAATTTAATGAAGGCAAATTAGAAATATTGTGATTTTGATATAACATTTAGAAGATTCTCCAGATTTTTTTGGGGGGGGGGGACTAAGAAAAAATAGCTAGTCTCACTGAGGATTGAGGACAGAGCTAACCAGTTTAGCTTCTCCCAGAAAAGGTCTCTGGTTATCTGATTTGGAAGACAAAGAAGTAGTATCAATGACTGTATAGAAAAATGACTGTAGTGAAAATGAGGATGCAATGTTCCAAGCTGTTCAGAAATGAATGGCTAAGATCTTCTCAGGCATTGTAGAACAACAGCAATCAAGGCAGAAACTGTCTGAGATGAGGATAAGTGAGTACATAGGATCTTAGGGAGTTCAGAGCCAAATGAATGGAAGAAATAGAAGTTTCAAGTGTGTGATAAAGCCAGTGTGAGATGGGAGACATAGTGTTATGTGTGATGAATAAAAAGGAAGACTAATTTGTCTAAATTGTAGAGTGAAGGGGTGTGTTTAATGAGGCTGGAAAGGTAGATTGGAGCCAAGATGTAAAGAACTTTACTATATAGAAATGTTTATTTTTGATCATGGTGGTAATAGGAAGCCATTAGAGTTTATTGAATGGAGAGGTAGCTTAGGTAGATGTATGCTTTGGGAAAATCACTTTATCAGTTGAATGGATGATGGATTAGAATGGGAAAAGAGTTGAAGGAGAGATGTCTATTAAAAGACTATTAATGGGGCGGCTAGGTGGCGCAGTGGATAAAGTACTGGCCCTGGAGTCAGGAGTACCGGGTTCAAATGTGATCCCAAACACTTAATAATTACCTAGCTGTGTGGCCTTGGGCAAGCCAGTTAACCCCATTTGCCTTGCAAAAAAAAAAAAAAAACCTAAAAAAAAAAAAGAGACTATTGAAATAGTCCTGACAAGTGGTGATGAGGAACAAAGGCATTGGAGAAAGGGTGATTTTTGTGAGAGAGATTGGGGATGAAGTAATAATAAACATCATGGGTATTGTTTGACCTCACCAAAATACTTTTTGGATGTATCATCATGGCATGGAAATGGTTTTGTATTTCTCAGGCTATGCCAATGAGGCAAAAGATCTGGCAAATTCTGCCAAGCTAAAAAAGCTTTGACAATCATCTCAGCAAACCTTATTTTCTTTTAGAAGATTAGCCTGGGTAAGTACAGAAAGATTTATTGTTAAAAACTTGACCATTATGTGATGATTTCTTTTTGGACAGGTTAGCACATTAATTTGATAAAGATGAAAAACAATTGACATTCCTCTCAGGTGTCCTTCTGTTTCTATAGTAACAATGCTAAACCTAGACCCGATTTCATTGGTATAGGGAGCTTCCAAATGAGGATACTCTCTCTGCCAAGGTAAGATGATACTATCTTTGCAACTTGTAGACCTAGAGAGTTGTTCAGACCACTAAATAGTTAAGGGACCCTTGTCCAGGGTCACACAGCCAGAGTGCATCAGAGGCAGATCTGTCTGGTTTCATAGTTGGCTTTTTCCTCCACTATATCACTCTGTCTCCACAATTATGGCAGAATAATGGAAAGGGGAGGTGACATAGGGTGCTAAGAATCATGTGTTTTTTATGCAATCTACTAACATTAATTTGTGCTAATAGTCTAAATGCTATCCAATGTGCTGATGAGCACATCAGTAAGTGGATATGCTACCAGAAAAATTGAACCATGTTCATCTGGGCATTCTTGCTAAAAATATGAAACTAGAAAAGGACCATAAGATCATTCATTTAGAATTGGAAAGGACCCAAGTAACATTTACTTCAACCTCATCACTTTCCACTTGATCTGAAACCTAGAGATTGTAAGCAAGTGACTTGTAAAGGGTTAAACTAATAGTACATGGAAGAGCTGAATTTCAAACCAAGGTTTTGTGACTATAAATCGAGAACTCTTCTCACAGCTTCCCCCAAAAAGATATCAAGAAGTTGTAGCTAAATGGAAAAATAGTCCAGGGGTTCTCCTTAGAGACCCAAAGAAAGCTGTTAAAGGAGCCTGTTTCACAGTGCACCCAAAGACAAATCAAAGGAAAACATCATTTCATAGGTTATTTGCAGTGTTAAATTAAGCATTCAGACCTCCATGAAGACAGTTGCAGCTTAGACAACGTTCCAAAGAATTTAAAATAAAAACTCTGAAGAAGTTAACAAAATCTTCTAAACTAAATCAATATATACTTTGATAGGTGGTGACTGCAGTGCAAAACAGGGTAAAGAGATGGTGGTGTCTGTGTGTATGTATATAGACCCATACATATATAAATATATATATATATATATATATATACATACATATATATTTGTATATACATTCATCCATATAGAAAGGGGAAGCAGAAATGAAGTTTTTCCATGGAGAATATAATGAATGTAATTAATTATATAGATGGCTAGGATCTGGAGTTTGGAGGACCTGCTTTCAAATTTGACCTATGACACTAACTGTGTGATCTTAGGCAATTCACTTAACCCTATTTGCTTCAGTTTTCTCATCTGTAAAATGAGCTAGAAGGAAATGACAAACCATGCCAGATGCCAGTGTCTTTGCCAAGAAAACCCTGAATGGGATTATGGAGAGTCAAAAAAAGTGAAATGACTTGACAACATGGGATATTTTACATTTTCTGTATTTCTTTATGTATGCCTTTGAGTCCTTTATCTATTAAGCAGTTTCTCTGATGGAGGAAATAAAACTGATAGATAAAATAAAGAGCAGTCTCATAATGAACATCCATATTGTATACTGGGTACTTTTCCTAGAAGGGATCCTGACTCAAGATATTAACCATTCCTAAGCTCAGTTTTACATTTCCCAGTAGTTAGCCAGAAGTAGGAGCAGAAACAGAAACTGGCCAATCTTTAGGGTCTAGCTTCCTGGCCTCCAGGATGAACTTAGTCCGGTGTAAGCTGAGACCTTCTTCCTCCTTGTCCCCAGTTAAGATCTCCTAAGCTATGGAGTACATTTAGGAAAAAAGATGTAAGCTGATTATGTAGTGAGAGTGAAAAATGACAGTTGAACCAAGCAGGTTTTGCACTATTAGCCACAAGAACCAGAGATAACATTAAGTATGTTAGATAGATGTTCCTTCTATGGAGGATTATAGAAAAATGGACTAGAGGCACACAGGATGAAAAAATATAAATGAGAAAGGATTTGTACTATTGGAATGAGTGTCTATACTAATAAGATCACATATCCATTAAAATTTTATATATATATATGCATATACTAAGCCCCAAATAAGTCACTTTAGTCTCACACAGTTTCTTCATCTATAAAATAAAGAGACCTCTAAGGTTCCTCCCAGCTCTAAATCTATGATCTTATATTCCTATAACCCTCTGATCTCCTGATTCTTGGAGTTAGGATGATCTGGGTTCAAATGTGATCACTGCTGCATGCTAGCTATAATCCAGGACAAGTCTCAACTTCTCAATCAATACCTCAGATAATTCCTTGGCAGATTTTCATTGGTCCAGCAAGTTTTCTTACATGGAACTCCTTGCACCAGTAAAACTACAAGCCCAGAAATTTAAAAAACACACACAACAAAAAACCCTGATAAATTCAAAGATGACACAGTTAATGGAACTGTTTTTCTTTACTTAAGTGGGAGTGAGATATTTCATAGATGGTCAGTCTGAATCCTTTTCTTGGAAAGAAAACAAAAAGATGTAAAGGTTTTTTCTGAGACTGCAAGTACAAAGCTCTTTATGCCTTGAAAGTCATTTTCAAAACCATTCTTAAAAATGCTGAAGCAACTTTCTGTAAAGCAAACTTGGTCCTTTTTTTTTTTGTATAAAGCATAACTGCAATGTCCTCACTTCCTGTGAGGTCTATATGGTTTGGTGTAGCAAGTCTGCCAGTAAGTCAATAAGCATTTAATAAGCATCCTCTATGGTCCACTGGGTTAACAGAAAATGCCAAAAGACAGTCCCTCTCTGAAGGACCTTTCAGCCAAATTTGGGGAGGGGGGTACACAATATGCAGACAACTTCATACAAATAAGCTATGCCCTGAATAAAATAATAAAGAACAAGTTAGGAAAATACCTGGTTCCCTTAGATCAAATTACAAGGAGAAAGGAAGAAATAAATCAATTAATCAACAGTTAATTAAGCCAATTAAGCATCTGTTTGGAGCCAGGGATTGTACTAGGTGTTAAGAATCCAAAAACAAGAATGAAAACAGGCCCTGCCCTCAGGGCGTTTGCAACTATCTATACATTCTTGATTACTTTTAGGTCTCAAACATTCTTTTTGGCCATAATATTCTTACTGACCTGAGCATTGTCTGTGCTATTTCTTTTTTTCTAATTAAAAAACTCTGCACTCTAGCAGCACCATGAGTAGGACATGAGTTGGGTCCTAACAAAAGTGCCACTTAATAGTTCATGACTTCCGGAAGCCCTTGGGTGTTATCATGATTTTTCTTTGTTTGTTTGTTTTTCTTCATTAGATGGACTAGGGTGTGATTTGCAACCCAGATCTCAGACTAGGAGCCAGAGAGCAACCTCCATTTTAATGGTGGGTCTGACCCCAAGTCCCCATGTGGCCTTGAAAAAGTCGCAACTTCCCCACCTTCATTTACCTGTCTGCAAAATAAGATCCAATCTTATTTTGGAAGTCAATCTGAGATACCTCCCAGGGTTTTTCCCTCCCTAATTACTGTTTTTAGAACATGGACCTTGAGCAGTGTTAATTATTATTATCATTCCTAGCCCAGTTGAGGCTGTCTTAGCCTGCTTTAACTTATGAGGACTGACCAGATCTCAACCCCAGGCAGTGTGAAAGACCATAAAGGCCAAAGTGACAAGTGGATATCTCAAAGTCACAAAGGGACTGACTCAAAAACTATGATTTTCCCCATGCAGGCTAAACATTCATTTTTCTCTGTTGCTCCGAAGTAAGCAGACAGACCAACTCTTTCTTGTTTCATTCTGATTTAATTGGTACAAGGTAAAAAGTCTGGGAGCTGTGGGGGACAGGGATCCTCTCCCTTACTTCATCAGGGACCTGCTCCTTAATTTCCTGAGAAGCCTGGAGATCAATAGAGTGGTGCCCCCTATTATTAGACCAGGCCCTAAATTGCCAGTTGGAGTTGGAAAGCCTCAGAAGTATTGTGATCACTCATGAAGAAAGATGACTAATAGCTTTCTTCTGGTCACTCACTTGTCTTATAACTTTGGTTTCTCCCCTTTTAAGAACAGCAGTTATCAGATTTCCTGGTAACAAAGCACCTAACAGCAAGATTCTCTTTGTACCTTTTGGAGGTTTGGCTCTTGTCTCCATGCTGCCTTTTAAATGTAAGGAAAAGAAAATGCTCACCTGGCATTACAAATAATAATAATAATAACCACAACCACAATAATAAATAGCTAACATTTGCACAATGGTTATAAGGTTTGCAAAGTATTTTACAGATGTTATCTCATTTGAGCCTCACAACAAACCTTGAAAGGTAGGGGTTATTATTACCTCCAATTTACAGATGAGGAAACTGAGTCAGGCAGAGGTCAAGTGACACACCCAGGGTCCCACAACTAGTAAATATCAGAGGCTGGACTTGAATTCAGCTCTTGCTGACTCTAGCATCACCTGTCAGTGCTTGGCATGGATAGTATCAGGAACAGTGTTCAGTTCAGTTAGATTTAAGACACTGGAACTGGGGATAAATGGCCCTAATCCTTTCATTTCATACATAAGGAAGCTAAGTCCTACTGAGGTTAAGTGACTTGCCCAAGGTCATACAGCTAGTGGTATCAGAGACAGGGTTTGAACCCAGCTCCTCTGACCCAAGGACCACACTCTTTCTAATATGCCTACTGTTGTACAATCCTGTACAATCCTGTACAATCCTGTACAATCCTTTGTGACCCCCATTTGGGGTTTTCTTGGCAGAGATACTGGAGTGATTTGCCATTTCTTTTTCCAGGTCATTTTACAGGAAAAAAAAAAGCTGAGGCAAACAGAGTGAAGTGACTTGCCCAGGGTCACACAGTGTCTAAAGACCAAATTTAAATCATATCTTCCTGACTCCAGAGTCATCCCCATGCTTACCTAGCAGTCCAAACTGAAGAAAAAGTTCGCTCTCAAAAGAGCAGGTACTATTAAGAGTTGAGTGTGAATGATCATTGGGGTTGAAAACTTTTCTAAGCATTATATCTACTTATATTTCTGTGGTTTAACAAGCCATATTTTAGCTCTTGGAGCTAAATTTTTCCCTTTCTCCCAACACTGCTCCACCTCTCCTCACTTTCCCCAAGTCAGAGGCAGTCAGTGATGTACACAATGGGGCTCCTTTGTCTGCTCAGCACAGGCCCACAGCCAACCAGTGAATGCCGGTGAACTAATTAATGATTGTGGAACCCTTTGAAAACAGAAAGCCTTGTATAAAAGCCCAATGTTGTTGTTGTGATTATTATTATTATTAATGCTGGTGATGACAATGAGATGAGGAGAGTGCTCCATTCCCCTCTGCCTCAGCCCAGCCCCCCACTCCCCCTGGGGCTGCAGGCTGATGTGAGCTGCGTTCAAACCCTAGCTCGACTCTGCAGGTTTCCTGCTGAGTCACTGACCAAGCTAGGGACCAGCAGCCAATATATCTGGCCTGCCTGCTCTTTAAGAAATGTGGGGCCAGGCAACCAGATCTAGAGGGTGAGAAAACAAAACCTCTGCATGTGCATTGGACTGCCTTATTTCAAAAGTTCAATAGACCTTAGCCAAGCTCATGATCTCTTATTTATATGTAGTAGATTATCCTTAAAATTTTTTGAGAGGAGAGGATGAAACTTCAAATGCCCCCACTTTTATTAACTTAAGATGTTGATATGATTTCAGATATAAGAATTTTCTATTTACTTGGATCAGTAAAAGATGCATCCAGAGAAATTAATGTAGCACATTGCATTTGATTATTCCTATTCATACGATGCTTTTAGGTTCACAAAGTACTCTTCTAAGAGGTAACATGGCCTTAAGGGATAGAGAGTTGACCTTACATTCAGAAGCTCTGGGTACAAGTTCTGAACTTGCCCACTCTAAGCATGTCATAGAGTCTCACTCTCATTCCCCATCCCCAACACCAGGAATTAGCAGAGAAGGTGTCTACTGATCTGCATTGACTGAGGAATTGCTTCATCCAGAATTCATCCAGTCCAAAATGATCCAACAATGTTATTGGGAAGAATTTGCCAAAAGGGGGGCTTGAGCAAGAGACACTCCTAAATCTTTCAGTGATGCACTCAGAGAGAGAGAGAGAGAGAGAGAGAGAGAGAGAGAGAGAGAGAGAGAGAGAGATGTAGCCCCACTTTGGGAGCCTATCTGGGGGGCTAGGAGACTCAGTCCAGGGTTCTGTCTGACCAGTCCTTTTCAGTTTCATTTTCTGGTTCATGTACCTGATCACTTCAGTACTGCGGAGGGAGGTGTCCCCTAAGACTCTCTTCTTGATATTCTCTTTTTTTTTATATAAGCCCATTTCTTTGGTAACTTTAAATATTCCAATATGGTCCACCTAGGACTCCTGAACCACTATATCTAAGCCTAGCTTTTCCTTTGAGTTCAAGTCCTTTCTCTCTCCAATATATATCCTTTATTCAACTACCAAGATCATGCCTTCCTAATGCAGAGATTTGGTCATATTACACCCCAGCCCTGCTCAAACACCTTCCATTGCTGCCCACTGCCTGGACTCTCAAATCTGAGGTCCTTAACCTGACCCTGAAGAACCTCATCATTTGCTCCAGACTCTTTCCACTATTTCTTTTTGCCCTCTTCCCATCTGCCTCTAAACTCCAGATAACTTGGAATCCCAATTTGATTCCTTGGACTCACTTGACATCTCTCACCCCTAAACATAAAACTATTAATGAACTCCATGGGCTTCTCCACCTGCTGAAATCTATTCTGCCTTCAAGGTTCAGCTCAGGTACCATCTCCTCTGAAGCCTTCCCTGGCTCACTTGGCTTAACAGGGTCGCCCCTTCCTTATATTTCTAAAAGTCCACTGACTGAGATCTTTTCTTCTCATTACTCTTCTCATTGTTCTCATCTCAGCCCCACCTCTACCCAACTCAATGCAACTCCTTGAAAACACATGAGTGTTGTTTTGTCATCTTTGTATTGCCAGAATCCAGTCCAACATTGGCCTATGGTAGGGGTTTGCAAAATCATTGTTAAATTGAATGGGGTTGCTTTATTCTGCTACAGTGTAGTGAGCTGTGGAGAGTTGGGAGTTTTGGTTTTGAGTGAGTTTCATGTGGCTGGCTTTCATACTTCAAAGAATCTGTGATTTCATCAATGTGATTTCATGAATCCCTCCACTGATGCAGGCCACTCTGCCCTTCCATCTTTCTCTTAGCAGAGCATCTTCATGAGTTATGTCCAAATATCATCCTGTGGCAGCCAGTGTTCTGGGTGACCCAAGGGGAGGGTTACCTTGATGTTTGAGCCAACATATGGGCCCAGAGCTTCTGAGGAGCATGGCCTTCTTAAACAGTCAATTGTTCCCATCAATGGACTGAGTCATTTCAGGTATTTGTGAGCATTCTGTGAAGTCTGAAAGCAGTAGTCCCTTAAGATTGGGGCAGAGACCCTGAACCTTATCTTAGAATAACTAACTACACCAGAAAGCCAGACTTAGGCCAGTAACCAATTATTTAACAAATCAAGGGAAATATCTTTTGACAAAGGGTTTCACAGACATCATCTTATTTGATCCTCACAGCCTGCTGCCTTACAAGGTCAATGATTAGAACAAATCTCATTGACCCCACTGTACAGCCAAGAGGTAGGGTGAGTAGCTTGGACCTAGCAGGTAACCAAAGTTGGAAACAGAACCCACAACTTTCTACTAGAAGTTCAATTACACTACAATTGAATAATAATATAACTTACATTTATATAATTTTTGGAGGTTTATAAAGCATTTTCCTCAGAACTTTATGAGGTAGGTAGTACCTGGATCATGATCCCCATTTTACAGATGAGGAAATAAGGACTTTGAAATTAAATGACACGATTACCCAGCAAGCAAAATGTCTAAGGCTAATTCAAACTGAAAGCATTTTTTGTCTAGTATTCTATCCCCTAAGCCAAGGTAACTACTCAAAAATTGTAATTCTTTTTGTTGCTTTTATCTTCTTTATTAATAAAAGGTATCAATAAGCATCACTCATTAACCAGCAGGCATGATTAAGAAGACAGCACATATTCTGGTCACATAATGTAAAAACATTAATAAGGGACAAAATATCTCTTAAATATAGAATAGTCAATCAAAATAGTTCTCTCCTCTTGAAACTCATGAAGCACTTGACTCGTCAGGACCACCTGGGCTCAAATCCTTACTCAACCATTTACTAACAATAAGATTGCTAAAGATCAATATATATGAAATCTTCACCTCTGAGGTAGGAGTGTTGTGAAAACCTTAAAACACCATGTAAATACTAATTCTTGTTTGATGGTAGTAGTGTTGTTATTATCATTACTATTATTGCATAAGGAGGAAGTCTCTGATGCAGTTTTGGCTGCTCCTTCATGGAACAGAGTTGGGCTTTTTTGGCCCGTGACCTGCACTGCTGGGGAGAGAAGAGCTTAGAGTAGATTGGGGTCCTAGAAGAGTTGGGTGGGAAGGAGTCCATCAACCTCCTTCATATATACCTCTGTTGCTACTTCACAGAAGATGTGAAAGAAGCCCATTCCCACAAAGCATGGTGGGGGGTAGGAGTAGCCAGACTGGGAAAAGAAATAGGAGGTAATTGCTTGTCTTACTAAGAGGGCCACGGGTGTGATGGGTATCAAAGGCTTGGCCCAAGATTATATACCTGAGCTCTGTACACTTCTAAAAAATGTGACTTTCCTGGAGTTTCCAAATCCATCCTCTGCCCTATGCTGTCAAAAGATTGAAGGTTCAGAACCTGGGAATTGTTTTTCTAGCAAACTGTCAATAATACTGAAAAAGATTTTGCCAAAGGCAATGAGTCTTTGAGCCCCCAGTACCTTTTTTTCATAAAATTATTGATTTAAAGCTGGAACTGATTCTAAAGGTCATCAGACCAAACCCTCTCATTTGTTATGGTCCAAACATCTTTCAGTCATATATGACTCTTTGAGATCCCATTCAGGGTTTTCTTGGTAAGGATCCTGGACCATTCGCTTCTCCAACTCATTTTTCAGATGAAGAAACTGAGGCAAAAGGGATCAAGTGATTTGCCCAGGGTCACAGAGTTTGTATCTGAGATAAAATTTGAGCTTAATCTTCCTGAGTATAACCACTGTGCCACCTAACTGCCACCTCATTTTTTTATAGAGGAGGAAACTGAGGTTTAAGAGGTGATATGGCTTGCCCAAGGTCACTGATAAGGGCAGGATCTGACCCCAGCCCAGAGTCCTTTTCATGACACCATGTTGCCTCACGTGGAGAGGAGCCTCCAGCCTGAGTAATAGCCCACATCACATCATCCACCCTCAACACAAAAAAAGTCCACCTCTCTTTAACTGTGGCTTGTGGGGAGTGTGACTAGCAGCGAAGATTAGAGCTAAAGGAAATAATAATGGTGATAATAATACTTTGTACTTACCATATAGAAGTCCCTTTCATCTGTGCATCTCAAAGTTCTTTATAGACATTAATTAATCTTTACAACACCCCCACTTGTCATGTAAGTATTATTATCCCCATTTTATAGATTAGGAAACTGAGGCAGTGAGATTAAATTACTTTCCCCAGGCAGTAAATCACTTGGATCAGATTTCTGATCTGAGGAGCCTTTCCACCACAGGGCAAAGCCACCTCTCTAGTAAAGGGATTGCAAAAGGAGTCACTTTAGCTGGTAAGGGTTTTATTATTAATATCTCACCTGGAGCTTGGCTCTGTAATTCTCTAATGTACTTGTCCTATAAAGCTGGGGTTTCTGTCTATCCATGTTTCAGTTTTATTCCCCTACTGAACTATAAGCTCCTGATGGCAACAAATCCAGCCCTAAGGAACTTATCACAGTAAGCACTTAAATATTTGTTGTTTGTTTGCTGGATTGACTGGGGTCATTTAAAAGCTTTACAGAATAGGACAGTGGAAACTGAATAGCCTCTTGTAAGGGGACCCAGGTTCAACTCCTACCGATGATATTTAGGACCTGTGTCACATTGGACAAGTCATCTAACCTGCATGAACCTCAGTTTCCTTCTATTTGAAGTGAGGTGGTTAGCCTAGATGACTCTAAAGAGGAGTTTCACCCTCTGTCTATGAGCCTTTGATCCTTCTTTGGCAAGGCACAAATCCCTATAACAGAACTCTCTCTCCCCTCCCCAATGCCATCCCCCTCCTCCCTGCCCCTGTCTCCACCAGGCAGAAGGGTTCCCAGAAGAGCAAGTAGCTGATTCTAGGGTCAAAAGTATGAACAGCAGAAGACCCTGGGAGTAAAAGCAATCAGTCAAACAACTTTTGGTCATGGTTTCCTTCTGATTTCCTGTAAGCATAATGGTCACGGCCACAAACTGGAGAAACAAAAAGTCACACAGAAGTAGTGAAATTCTCACCCTTTCGAGGTGAGACACTTCCCCATAAAGGTCAGAAAAGTCCTTTCTCTAATGTGACAGAAGAAATTCACTTTATTCTTTCTAGAAGCTCTGAAAAATTGATGCCCACCTATTTTCCCAGGCTGGAAGAGAATTTTGGAGACTTTGGAAGGCACAGAAGCATTCATTTTTCTCATATATTGTTCACAAAACACACTCAGAATAGGTATGTTTCTGAAATATATGTTTTAAAGATTTTGTAAAGGAAATCTAAGTATCTAAACTATTTACCTACAAGGGTGAGACTGGCCAGGGAGGTTCCAGGCCTTAGAGCATGCTTGGGCTATCTATATGTAGAAAGCACAGATATTTCCTGGTTGGTTCCAAGACAACACATAGAAGCTTTAAGGAGTCTACCTCTGGCCATGATGGCTTGGTATTATGGTGCGAAGAAGAGTCTTCTGCCTGGCTGAGGAGTCAGAAGGACTATAGCTTCATGAATTGCTGAGTCTGAGGAATATATACACAAATGAAGTGATCTGACCCTCTTCTTTTTCTTAATAGTAGGTGATGAGGCAGAACTGCTAGAAGCTGCCTATGATAACTGCTTTGCTCCCATTAGTCAGTGTTTCCATGAGCCCACATGACCTCTATGTCTTTTCTGTTCATTCTCTCCTGATCCTAGTTGGGCTCTTGTAGGAGCAAGGCACTGGAAACAAAATAAGTGCCCAACTTTTGGGGAATGACTGTACCTATTATGGTATTTGAAGATAATGTAAATTAATATTTTGAAAAATGGGTGATCAAGGTGATGCCCAGGTGATCAAGAGATGCATCATTATAGGGTAACAACAAAAGTTTTAAGAATGACATTGAGAAAATAAGTTATTTTGTCTATTATTAAATACTCAAATTAACTATAAAAAGGACAAGTGAAGAAAGATGCTTTCTACAGCCAAAGAAAGATAAATAGAAGTATGTATAGAATAATTTTGCATACACACACACACACACACACACACACACACACACACACACATATATATATATATATATATATATATATATATATATATATATATGATCTCTTGTGATCATCATGATGATGCTTGTCCTCTGTTATTGAAGAAGACGACTTCAGGGAGGTGATGCTATGACAAACACATGAATTGGATTTAAGTAAGGGGTGCTAAGTCACCAGCCTCATTTCTCTTCCAGTGGCCAGATATAAATCAGGACAACTGGAGATGGCCCTGTATTAGAGGCAATCAGGGTGAAGTGACTTGTTCAAGGTCACATGCCTAGTAACCATTAAGTGTCTGAGGCCAGATTCAAATTCCTGTCCTCCTGTTTCCAAGGCCATTGCTCTATCTACTGCACCACCTAGCTGCCCCTTTGTGATCAAGAGAAATGCTGACTTTATATTCTAAAAAGGCACTGATCCACAGAGCATAACTATTTCTAAGAGAAACTTCTTGAATACTCCATGAAAGGAGAAAAAAGACTTTCAGAGCTAGCAGTCAGGAAAATGTACATGTATATCTCCTTACCATTGTACTTTTAAATTTATGCTTCCCTTTTCCAGGAGTCTTATAGATGCAAAGGGAAAGTATGCTCCTTGGAAATCTAAGGAAATGTTTTTGTAATTACTGTCCTTGCTATATCTTTTCTAAAAAGTTAATAGAATTCTATAGGTTGATAATGGAGAATATATTGGATGGAGGATCAGAAGCTACAATGTTAGATATTCCAATGACCTTCAGGGATACCCTTATAACTTTAGGAGAATAAGTAATAAGCTACCCTCTAAGAAGCCAATTGACCAGTGAAAGCTAGGGCTGAAAGAGTGCTCCCAGAGACAAGGACCCATATATATGTGTGTGTGTGTGTGTGTGTGTGTGTGTGTGTGTGTGTGTGTGTGTGTGTACATATAGTAGCTCTTTTTGTAGTGGCAAAGAATTAGAATTTGAAAGGATGCCCATCAATTGGGGAATGACTGAACAAGTTGTGGTATTTGGATGTGATGAAATACTGTTGTTCTGTAAGAAATCATGAGCAGGTGGATTTCAGAAAAACCTGGAAAGACACACAACAAACTGAGGCTGAGTGAAGTAAGCAGATCCAGGAAAACATTGTACAATTAAAAACAACATTGCATGATAAACAACTATAATGGACTTAACTCTTCTCAACAATAAAGTGAACAAAGATAATTCCAAAAGACTTGTGATGGAAAATACCACCCACATCCAGAGAAAGAACCATGGAATCTGAATGCAGACCAAAGCAAACTATTTTCACTTTTTAAAATTTGTATTTTGTTTTTTATTTCTCATGGTTTTTCGCCTTTTGTTCTGATTCTTCTTTCACAATATGACTAATATGGAAATACGTTTAACATGATTGCACATGGTATAACCTATATCAGATTATTTGCCGTCTTGGGGACTGGGAGGAAAGGGAGGGAGGTAGAAAAATGCAGAACTCAAAATCTTACAGAAATGAGGAAGTACTTTTTTATGAACAGCAAAAAGTGTGAGGGGGGTGGGAAAGACCTTTCCAAAGGACTGCAAATTATAATTCACCATGTGAAAAAATGCTCCAAATTTCTAATAATTAAAAAGTAGAATTTAAAACAATGGTGAATTTTCTACTCAGTGCCTGCAAAGGTATAAAGATAGACCAAAAAAAGTTATTGTTAAGGACTATGGGAAGGCAGGCACATCAATTTACTACTGTTGGAACAAGCTATTAATTGGTCCAACTATTTTGGAAAACAATTTTGCAATTATGCAAGAAAATTGTTTATTCCCTTTGATTGAATGACTCTACTTCTGATAATAAATTCCAAAGATTATGGAGGACATTTTTTCAGACCAATGGATTAGAAAAGGAAGTCCTTTTGGTTGGTCATCTTATACATCTCTATTAGCCATGTTTTTGGTGGAGTTTTATATCAAAGCACTTGTATATGCATCTTGAGGCTAGAATTACAAATTTAATACTTTCAGTCCCACAGCAGCAGGTGATAAAAATTTTTATAAAATTTAAAAATCAACTAGAAATTTGTATAGCACAAGATAATGGTTAAATTGAATTTCGATACAAAACCTATCAGTATTTTAAAAATGTAAATATTTAACCTGGCAAATATTTTTGAAATTTTAAAGCACTTATACTTCTGAAGTTATTAAAGCTTAAAATAGCACCAAGACTTTTGAGATGCCCCATTATTTAGAGATATAAACACATTTTTATTTATAGCAGTATTTTTGTGGCAGCATGAGAAACAAAGAGGGTATTTGTCATTTGGGAAATGGTTACGCAAACTGCAGTATGTAATAGAGTGCTATTGTGCTATAAGAAATGATAGCTATGAGGAATTCAAACATGGGAAAGTCTATACAAACAAATAATAGGCAAATAAGCAGAACCAAGAGAACAATGACTATAATAATGGAAATGAAAAGAACATTCAAAAGAAAATCGGACTCTGAGTAATTGAAAAAGCAATATTGGTTCCAGAGAAGAGATAATGAAATATACTCCTCTTCATTTGGTATATCAGTGAGGAACTCTATGGGAAGAGAGTGTTGCATACATTGCCAACCAGTCCAGTCATTGTGTCAGTTTGTTTTGCTTAATTGCTTTTTTTAATGTTACAAGAGAGTAGGTGGAATCTGGCAGCTCAACTGAGATGTGAGATATCATGGGGGAGATAATCAGAAATGTCCAGTGGAATGGTAACTTTCTTCAGGAGTTTTATTTGTGAATTTGTATACCTAGAGCATAGTATAGCATGTAGCATACACTAGGTGTTTAATAAATGCTTACTGATTGCAATGTAAAATTCAAAGTAATAATACAGTGAAAAAAAAGAAAATATAGTGACTTTGGTGTTTTAGATTATTTCTCCAGTTAAATAAGTTGAAAGAAGAATCTAATTGCAGTCTAAAAAAGATCTTTGGCTCTTCACACTCCAAGAAGTTTGCCACCTCCCCCTCCCTCAATCTCCTGCCAAGGGTATGTATATAAAAATTCAGACATTATCGGATCTGTCACCCTCTTCTTCCTCACTAGAGAAAGAGAATAAATCTACAATCCATTAACTACCAAAGTCTCTCACTATTTCCCCCTTCACTTATCTCCATCTGGCAGGATTTTACACTCAGGTAAGATCCCATATGACCTCTCTCCTCCATGCCCCTGATCACCAGCCTGCCAGGCTTCTAAACCAATAACAAGATCAATTATATTCGCCCATTGCTCCAGTGTACTGAGATCTCCTTACATCTTAATTCTGTCAACCTAAATCTATGCTACACCCAAATCTCATACTTATGAACAAGATGGTGTTGAAGATTATGCCACTTTTCCTCCTCCCTACCCTACTTTCCACTTTCCCATTCAGGGAATGATCATCAAATCCAAAAGCACCATTTCTGCTGGTATGGACCTGAGTAGCTTCTATCCTAAGGGTAATAAACTTTCTCTCGTACTCAGAATCTCTGAGTTAGAGTCATCAGTTACCTATGAAAACTTCCTTCTGAAACTACAACTCTGGCTTCTTCATACTCATCCCTGGCAGTTCTATTCCTTTTATATTCTTATCTCATTCTATCTTCTCTTTCCATTGGAACCTATGGAAACCCACCTTGCTTTAATAATTGCTTGTCATATTATACATCTACCTCTTAGGTTTTTTTCAACTTGAAATCATGGAAACCTCCCTCCCCCTCTCCTATCAAGAAGATAATTTAGTCTCAAGCTATCTTTTCTGATATTAGATGTCTCTTCTGTCATACATCTTCCCTTATACTAGGCCAGAGGAAAGAATATATGTGTTTCTTGCCCCTCACTGCCCCCTTCCAGACTTTCCTCCTACCACTTATCCTCATTAATCCTCTGAGGTTTACTCCATTCAATTGAATAATCTAGCTCAATCCCAGTTGTTTCATTCTTTCAGCTCTGTCTATCTCTTGATAGCCCCATTGGGGTTTTCTTGGTAATGTTAATAGAATAGTTTACCATTTACTTCTCCAACTCATTTTATGGTTGAAGTGACTTTCCCGGGGTCATACAGCTAATATACCAGTTCAAATATGAACTCAGGAAGACAAATCTTCTGATTTCAGACCCAACATTCACTCCACTGTGCTACTTAGCAGACCAAATCCTTGTAACTCCTCTCTTGGCCCTCTTCATCCTTTTAGTATAAATATAACACCTAGATCATAGTTTGTTTATCCACTTTAATTCTTGCCTTTAAACTTGGAGACTTCAATTTACATGTTGGTGTCCCCTCAAATATGCTTGCTTCCCCATTTCTCAGCCTCCTCAGCTTCCAAAATCTGCACTTTCACTTCATCTCATTCACATACATGGTCTTTTCCTTTAGCTCATCATTGTTTCTAAAATGTTCACCTCCACAATCCATTACTGTCATTTTTTCTGTTTGACCGTAATCTCCTAATCTTCCAACTCTCCCTGCAGTTCACTTATATAAAACCTACACTCTTTCCTCACTGAGATTTATAATTATCCACTCCTCTTTGCTTTCCCAAGACTTCATCTATGCTCTAGATTATTTTCCTTCCTTCAAAATCTTGACACCTAGAAATTTTGTTCATTCATGTCCAACTTTTCACATCTCTATGTACCATTAGGCACACCAATACTGTCCATGGGGTTTTCTTGGCAAAGATACAGGAGTGATTGCCATTTTCTTCTCCAGTGGATTAAGGAAAGCAAAGGTTTAGTGACTTGCCCAAGGTCACAAGGCTAGTAAGTGTCTTAGACCATGTCTTACTTATTCCAAGTCCAGTGCTCTATTTACTGAGTATTTTCATGTTAATCATGTTGTTAAAAAAAAAAAAAACACAAAAACCCCAAGAAAAATAATCCGCATTCAGACTTCATCATTTCTTTTTCTGGAGATGGAAAGTATTTTTCATCATAAGCTGATTGACTTTATTTTTTAAAAATTTACTAATAACTTTTTACTTTCTAACAGTCATTTACCACCCTCCTCCACAATAAATACTCCCTTAAAAAGCAAATAGGTCAATAAGTATGTGGGACTTGGAGTTAGGAAACTCTGAGTCCAAATATGATCTCAGATACTTGCTATGTGAACCTGAGAAGGTCATTTCACCTTCTGGCCCTACCTCATTTTCCTTAAATGAAAAATTAGGTTAATAGCACTTCCTTCACAGGATTGCTGTGAGTATCAAATGAGATAATAGTTGTAAAGGGCTTAGCACAGTCCCTGGTGTGTTGAAAATGCTTAATTTTCTTGTGAAATTTCTGTGAAAAAAAATGCTTGTTTTTCTATGCTGTAAGAAATGATGAACTAATTGATTTTTTAGAAAACCATGAAAAGACTTGCATAAAATAATGAAGAGTGAAATGAGCAGAACCAAGAGAATATTGTATACAGTAACAGCAAAATTGTTCAAAGAACTGTGAATGATTATTATATTGTGATTATTATAAATATTCAAATCAATTACAAAAGATCTGTGAAGAAGGTGCTATTTAATTCCAGAGAAAGAACCAATAAATAGAACTATGCATAGTATGATTTTATATGTGTAATGTATTTCCATTACTAGAATGCAACTTCCTTTTAGTGATCTTCATAGCAATCAGTTCATGCCAACCTTCCCACATTTCTCTGAAATTCTCATATTCATTTCTTACTACTCATTTTTAAACTATATTTCCATTACATTCATATACCAGTAAAAAAAAAAAAAGACACACCTATCAATCAATGGGCACCCATTGTGTTTCCGGTTCTTTGCTATCACAAGGAATAGTATTATGACTAGTTTGGTATATATTTGACATTTGAGTTCCCTGAGAAATATTCTTCTTGAACATCTTTGGCTATATATCTAGATGTGGAATTACTGAGTCAAAGGATAAGGGATGTCATATTATTGCATTATAGTATTCCATCATACTCAAATACCACAACTTGTTCGGCCCTTCCTCAATTGATGGATTTCCCTGTAATTTCCAGTTCTTTTCTATCACATAGAGTTGCTATAAAGATTTTAGAACATATAGGTTCTTTTCCTTTATCCCTAATCATTTTTGGAAGTGAAGTAATCAAAAGAATTCATAATATTAAAAATTGCTCTAAATCATGATTGATTAGAGAAATGCACATTAAAGCAATCTTGAGATATCATTGTATAATACCAGATTGACTAAAATGATTGAAGTGAGAAATCTTGGAAGGGATATGGAAAAATTGGGATACTAATTCATTGTTGGTAGAATTATGAACTGAATTATTAATGTTTTGGAGAACAATTTGGAATTATGCCAAAGAATTAAATCTTAAAAAAAAAACCATGAAAAGATTTGCACAAAATAATGAAGAGCAAATGATCAAAATCAAGAGATCATTGAATATGATAATAGCAATATGTCTTTAAAATGACATTGAGCCATTAAAATCATTTTGAATATTATAAAATACTAATTAACTACAAAGTATCTATGAAGAAAGATACTATCTACATCCAGAGAAAAAATTGATTAAATAGAAATTTGTATAGAATATTTACATGTATATTCCTATTTGTGTCTATTTGATGGCTATTTGTAACCTTCTCTAGGACAGGAAGTAGAAGAAGAAAGAAAAAAAATGTACATGATAACTTTATTATATATTTTAAAAATAACAAGTTGCACATAATAGATTTGTAGTTTTATTTCACAAATTTAAGGTAAAGTAAAATAAAAGGATAATGGATGTAATAGGGAAGTAAACAGGGCCCTGGTCTTAAAACATACTGAAATACACCCTTTCTGCAGAATATGCACAGATAGGCCCTGTTTTATTCTAACCAAAAAAGTGGAGTCTTGGTGAGCTTTCTACCATCTATGAATAACAGAGGATCTGGTACTATATGATGGCGAAAAGTATTTTGATTGACCAAAGAGACTGATGTAGGACTGATGACTCAGAAATTAAGGATACAGAACAGAGTTTAAAATACATACATACAATACCTTTCAAGATAAACCTAGAAACTATATGAACACAATCACAAAACAATTTTCACACAAATAAAGTCAAATTGGAAAAATGTCAATTGCTCATGAGTAGACTGAGCTAATAAAATAAAAATGACAATTATATCTAAATTAAATTACTTATTCAGTGGTCATACAAATCAATCAACCAAAAAATTATTTTACAAAATGAGAAAAAGAGTAATAAAATTAATCTGAAGGAATTGGTTGAAAATATCAAGGGAATTAATGAAAAAATGCAAAGGAAAGTAGGCTAGTTTTCTGAGATCTAAAGCTTTATTATAAAGCAGCAGTAATCAAACTGTTACTAACTAAAAAATACAGAGGTCAATCAGAGGAATAGATTAAATACAAAAGAAACAACAGTAAATGACTATAGTAATCTATAGTTCAATAAATCCAAAGACTCCAATTTCTGGGACAAGAACTCATTATTTGACAAAAATTGATAGAAAAACCAGAAAATAGTATGGCAGAAACTAGACATAGACCAACATCTCACACACAGGATTTAAACATAAAAGTGATTCCATAAATTGATTAGGAGAATAAGGAATAGTTTACCTGTCAGATCCGTGGAGAGGGGTGGAGTTCATGACAAACAAGAGACAGAGAACATTATAAAATGCAAAATGTTTTTTTTTAATTTTAATTGCATTAAATTAAAACACTTTTACACAAATAAAATTAAGGCAACCATGATGAGAAAGAATGCAGAAAGTTGGGAGATAATTTTTGCAACTAGCAGTTCTGAGAAAGAGGACTCACTTTGAAAGTAAATAGAGAACTGAGTCATCTTTATGAGAATGCAAGTCTTTCCCCAAATGATAAATAGTCAAAGGATATGAACAGGCAGTTTTCAGATGAAGAAATTAAAACTGTCTGTAGTCACATGAAAAAATGTTGTAAATCATTATTGATTAAAGAAATTAAAATTTAAACAACTTTGAGACACCATTTCATACCTAGCTGAATGACCAACATGACAAAAAAAGGAAAACGATCAATGTTGGAGGAGATGTGGGAGAACTAGGACACTAAAACATGTTGGTAGAGTTGTGAACTGATTCAACCATTTTGTTTTTTGTTTTTCTTTTGTTTTTCTTTTTTAAGGTTTTTGCAAGGCAAATGGGGTTAAGTGGCTTGCCCAAGGCCACACAGCTAGGTAATTATTAAGTATCTGAGGCTGGATTTGAACTCAGGTACTCCTGACTTCAGGGCCAGTGCTCTATCCACTGTACCACTTAGCCGCCCTCATTCAACCATTTTGAACAGCAATTTGAAACTACACTCAGAGGACTCTAAAATTGTGCATACCTTTTGATTCAGCAAAGGAACTTCTAGCTATCTAAACCAAAGAGATCTTAACAATGGAAAAATGTACACATGTACAAAAATATTCATAACAACTCTTTTTTTTATAGGACAAAAATTAGAAACTGAGGGGATACCCATCAATGGTATATGAATGTGATGGAATGTTATTGTTCTGTAGGAAATCATGAGTAGGTGGATTTCAGAAAAACTCAGAAAGACATATGTGAACTGATGTTGAGTGAAGTGAGCAGAACTATGAGAACATTATACACATTAACATCAACATTGTGTGATGATCAACTATGATAACTTAGTTCTTCTCAGTAATACAATGATCAAAGACAATTCTAAAAGACTTGTGATAGAAAATTCCATCCACGTTCAGAGAAAGACCTATGGAGTCTGAATGTAGACCAAAGCATACTATTTTCACTTTTTAAAAATTGGTTTTATGTTTTTTTCTTTTCTCATGATTTTCCCCTTTTATTCTGGTTCTTCTTTCACAATATGAGTAATATGGAAATATATTCAACAGGATTGTACATGTTTAACTTATACTACTTATTGTCATAGAGAGGGGAAAGGAAAGGGAGGGAGGCAGAAAAATGTGGAACTCAAAATCTTACAAAATGTAGATTGAAAACTATCTTTACATATAATTGGAAAAAAGTAAAATAAGGTGGAATAAGAAAAAAGAATTGAGCAAATAAGTCATTTTGATTAATATAAGTATCCAAATCAACTATGAAGTACATGTGAAAAAAAAAGACATTATCTGCATCCAGAAAAAGAAGTGATAAATAGGAATTTGTATAGAATAATTTTACATGTATATACCTATTTGTATCTAATGGTAGCCAATTCTAGGATGGGAGGTAAGAAAAAATTTACATAATTTTATTATATATTTAAAAGACATAACAAGTTGTATATAATAGATTTGCAGTCATATTTTTATAGTGTGGAAATGCTTGTTTTATTCCATAAAGTAAAATAAAAAGGATAATGGATGTAATAGGAAAATGAACAGTGAGTTCTCTATCCTTAAAGCATATCGAGGTTCACCTTTCCTGTAGAATATATACAGATATTCCCTGTTTGATTTTAGCCAAACAAATGGAAGCTTGGTGTGCTTCCTACCATCCGTGAATAACAGAAGATCTGGTACTCTATGATGGTAAAAAGTATTTTGGTTGTCTTAAAGAGATGGTGGGATTGATAACTCAGAAATTACTGATCCAGAACTAAGTTTAAAATGCATACATACATACATACATACATACATACATACATACAGAATAAAGACAATTATGCATTTCCCTTGGTCTTTTTGTGATTTTTCTTCTTGGCAGAAGGCTAGTAACTTCCATGACCTAACTGGTGAGGAAGGAACAATAGCTGTCTTATCTCACACTCATCCATTATGGGTTTGTGAACACATAATATCCCTTTCTCTCTCTATGTGTTTTTTTATTCTTTTTTTTAAAGGAACAAGTAATCTGAGAAGGGAATGGTCATGTGACCAATGAGCCCAAGAGATCCATCAAAGCCATAAAGGATTCCACCATCAATTGGAGCTAGTAGTAACAGCATCTGAGGCTGGTGAGGAATGAATACAAGAGTCAAATAACCTGCTTGACTGAGCCTAGTCATCCATTGACCTGTTGGCTAAGATACCTCAACCTACAAGGGGCCAGCCTGGAGGAGCAAAGAAGTGACCCTCAAAGTAAGAAAAAAAAAACCTCATGAGGTACCTGGGAGCCCAAGATGTTCCAACCTTTGGGCTTTAAAGTCTGTTCTCTTCGGAGATCATATGGTATGCAGAGGAGAGAATAAACTTTGGTTTAGGGGACATTTTATAACCTATGAACTTGCTCTGCCTTTTCAGAAAATATTTCTTCAGTGAAAGCTAATTGATATTTTTCACTTTCTTTCTTTCTTTTGATTTTTTAATTCAACTTTTTTTGTACAAAATAACAAATATAGAAATGTTTTACACAATTCACAGGTGTTACTTATGTATATCTGATTGCTTACCATATCAAGGAGGGAGGGGGGAAGAAAAGAGGAAGGACTAGAATTTGGAACTCAAAACTTTAAAAAAATTTAAAATTGTTTTAACATATGATTGAGGAAAAATAAAAAATCACGTATATTTTTTAAAAAGCTAATTGATGTCCATTCATCTCTTATCCAATATCCTTTTTTTAAAGTTTGTAATAAATTCTACATATTACTCCCAAAACTATCTTGTTCTTCTTTCATGAGGGTTATTTCCCTCACTCTTTATTCTCTTTTAGGAGATAAGCCTAATAGTAGTATCACTGTATCAGAAGGTATGCATAGTTTAATAACTTTGGGGACATAGTTTCAAATTGCTCTTCAGAATGACTGGACCAATTCATAGCTGTATCAAAAGTGACTTATTATGCCAGTCTTCCTGCAGCCCCTCCAACATTTGTCATTTTATCAACTTTGTCAATTTAATGGATGTGAGGTAGAACTTTAGAATTACTTTGATTTGAATTTCTCTGATTAATAGTTATTTCGGGTATTTTTTCATGGGGATATGGATGCTTGAATTTTTGTCCTTGAAAACTACATTTTCATGTCTGTTGTTATTGAATTGAGGAATGACTCTTATTCTTATAAATTAAATCAGTTCCTTAACTGTGTGAAAAAATGAGATCCCAGGCAGCTTATAGTATGACATAGCACATAGCACATTTCAGGGAAATAGAGACACATAGAGGAAAGTGTCCAGCCACAATTAAAATAACTAACATTTATATAGCAACATTGAAATTAAAAGTTTTTATAAAAATAAAATCAAGGCAACAAAATTGGAAGAAAACAAGAAACTGAAAAAAGATTTGTTATGGCAAGTTTCTCTGATAAAGATCTCATTTCTCAAATATATAGGGAATTGAGGCAAATTTATAAAAATAAGAGTCATTCACCAATTGGTAAGAGAACAAAGTACAGAATAATAGCAATTTTGTAAGGATAGTAAACTGAAAGATTTAGATACCCTGATCAATATAATGATCTATGGCAATTCCAAAGGACTCAATGAAAAATGCTATTCATCTCCAGATGGACTCTGACGTAGATCAAAGCATTTTTCCCCCTCTATTTTCTCTTGCTTTTTTTCTTTAAAATAATATAAATGTGGAATTAAGTTTTGCATGATGCTTTATATATATATATATATATATATATATATATAATAGGTATAATATTTCTCACTTTCTTAATCGATAGGGAAGGTATAGAGAACAGGAAAGAATTTGGAACTGAAAAACAAAATAAAACATTTCTACTGTGCTTTGAAGTTTAAAGAGTGCCTTACAACCCTGCAAAATATAATAATTATTCTTATTTTTTCCAGAAGAAGGACCTGAGGCAAACAAAGGTTAAGTAATTTGCTTAGAGTCACACAGATAGGAAGTGTCCAGGGCCATGTTTGACCTCAGGTCTTCCTGTCTCCATGTCCGGTATTCTGCCTATTGTACTACCTATTTACCAGCAGATCCATGCAGGCCCTATGTTCTGCTAGAGAGATATCTGGCTTGATTTTCTTTATAGTCAAACACCTAACACAATTTTATGTTTTTCCTGTATCATTTTTTTTCTGGTACTAGGATAGATATAGGATGGGTACTGAGGATAGAAATGAAACAGCCCCTACCTTCAAAAAGCTTCCATTCTATTGGAGGAGTTAATATATGTATATGTAAATATGTCTACATATAAGTATGTAGATTGAATACATACTTATATTTGTATGTATACTCACACACAAATGTAAGTTCAGTTCAGTCATTTCAATTCTATCTGAGTCTTTGTGATTCCCATTTGGGATTTTCTTGGCAAAGATATTGGAATGGTTTGCTATTTCTCTAGTACATTTTATTTTTATTTTTTCTAAATAAATGTTATGTAATTTTTTCAACATTCATCCATATGAATGTATATATTTTTAAATTACAAAATTTCTTTTCACCTTCCCTTCCTACCCCCCTCCCCTCAGCAGTGAACAGTCGAATTAATATTGTACATTTGTGTTAAACATGTTTATAGATTAGTCATTTTTGGTATAAGGAATTAGGAATAAGGGAAAGTATAAAATTTTTTAAAAAGAGAATATAAAGGGGGACTACTAGGTGGTGCAGTAGATAGAGCACCAGCCCTGGAGTCAGGAGGACCTGAGTTCAAATCCAATCCAACCTCAGACACTTACTGATTACCTAGCTGTGTGTGATCATGGGCAAGTCACTTAACCCCATTACTTTTTTTTATTAAAGATTTTATTTGAGTTTTACAATTTTTCCCTAAATCTTACTTCCCCCCCCCCCACGGAAAGTAATCTGTCAGTCTTTACTTTGTTTCCATGTTGTACATTGATCCAAATTGAATGTGATGAGAGAGAAATCATATCCTTAAGGAAGAAACAAAAAGTATAAGAGATAACAAGATCAGACAATAAGGTATCTGTTTTTTTCTAAATTAAAGGGAATAGTGCTTGAACTTTGTTCAAACTCCACAGCTCTTTTAACTCCATTACTTTGTAAAAACCTAAAAGAGAGAGAGAGAGAGAGAGAGAGAGAGAGAGAGAGAGAGAGAGAGAGAGAGAGAGAGAGAGAGAGAATGTAGTGTTCATCAGATTCTGAAAGAGTTTTTGTTTTGTTTTGTTTTACTCTGGATGGGGATAGCATTGTCCATAGCTGTTCTAATAGGGTTGTCCTAGCTCTCTGAACTGCTGAGAGGAGCTGCATCTATCAAGGTTGATCAACTCACAATGTTTGTTGTTAATGTGTAGAATGTTTTCTTGGTTCTGCTCCATTTACTCAGCACAAGATCCTGTAATTCATTCAATGTTTCTCAAGAGTCTGACCATTCATGGTTTCTCATAAAACAATACTATTCCATTATATTCATATACCATAACTAGTTCAACATCCCTCAGTTTCCAATTCTTTGCAACTATAAAAAAGAGCTGCAATGAATATTTTGGAACATGTGGGATTTTTCCCATTTCTTATGATTTCTTCTGGATATAGGCCTAGAATTGGATTTGCTCAAAGGGTATGATCGGTTTTATTGCTTTTTGGGCATAGTTCCACATTGCTCTCCAAAATGGTTGTATCATTTCACAACTCTACCATCAGTGCATTAATTTTTTGAATCTCCCAAAATTTCTACAACATTAATCATTTTCTCTTTTTGTCATCTTAGCCAATCAGAGGTGGGGTAAGAATTCACTATTTGACAAAAATTGTTGGGAAAACTGAAAAACAGTATGGCAAAAACTGGATATCACATCTCATACCCTATTCTAAAATAAGATCAAAAGGGGTACAGAATTTATACATAAAGTATGATGACATAGATAAATTAATAGATCAAGAAATACTCTATGAGATCTATGGAAAGGGGCAAATTTATGACCAAGCAAGAAATATAGTACATTACATTGCAAAATGAATGATTTTGACTTTATTAAATTAAAAAGGTTTTGCACTAATAAATCATTGCTACCAAAATTAGAAGGAAAACAGAAAAATTGGGAAACAATCTTCACAACTAGGAGTTCTGATAAAGGTCTCATTTCTAAAATATAGAGAGAATTGCATTAAATTTATAAGGCTACAAGTCATTCCCCAATTGATAAATGAGCAAAGGATATGAATAGACATTTGAAAATGAGGAAAATAAAGCTATATATAATCATATGAATTGATTAGAGAAATGCAAATTAAAACATCTAGCACATTTTACAAATGAGAAAACTGAGGCAACCAGGGTTAAGTGACTTGCCCAGGGTCACACAGCTAGCAAGTATCTGAGGCTGGATTTGAACTCAGGAAGATGAGAGAGCCCTGTATTCTATTCATTGTGCCACTTAGCTGCCTTGCTCCACCATACACACAACAAATACAAGATGATTTGGGGGGCAGTGGAGACAGTACTAGCAATGGAAGGGATCAGAAAAGACTTCATATTGAAGCTGGTTTGTAAGCTGTGTTTTGAGGGAAATCAGAAATTCTAAGAAGCAGAGATGAAGAAGACATTCTGGGAATGGGGAATAGCCAGTGGAAAGGCACTGAAAGAAAAACGTGGCAACTACATGAATGTAAGGGTAGCATGTCTGTTAATGGGAGGATGGCAGGAGTGGAGGTAATGAAGTGAGGCCTGGCCTGCTTCAATGATCAGGCTATGTGCAACAGTTAACAATCAGGACAATGTAATCCCTGAATAGAAGCTCCATGAATAGATTAAAGCCCCCCCCAGGACAATCAACTCTGGTCCAGGCATCAACTACTACAAGTGGTCATATGGGTTCTATTTGCAATACTTATAGTGTGGGGGAATTTATCATCTCCTGGGGTAAGCCATTCTATTTGGGGATAGTTCTAATTCTTAAGAAGCTGCATCTTAAGCCAGATGAAAAGAGACCCTCCATTTCTACTCAGTGCTCTCCATTAAGTGATTTGCCCAAGGTAATAAGGAAATATATGAGGTTGGATCTGAAGGCAGATCCTCCTAATTCTAGGTCCAACATGCTATCCACAAGGCCACCTAGCTTACCCATTACAAATATTATTTTCCCTGTACCTCCTCTCTCTCTAGTCTTCTCCAGGCTAAACAAGTCAAATTCCTTAAGCTGGCATTCATATGATACAGTTTCCAGTCCCATCACCATCCTAGTTCCCCTTCTCTGAATGTCTTGATCATTATTAATATCCTTCTTCTCTAACATGGTGAGAGTTGAAATAGCACTACCACCTACTTTAAACAGGAGTCTACTCTTCTATAAAAACAAGCAGAAATTAAATTAGCTTCAGTTGTTATGTCATAGGGGTGATTCACTTTGGGTTTTATGCTCACCAAAACTCCCCAAGTTTCCCTCGGAGGAGCTGCCCTGACTCTCCAATCCCGGACTTGTGAAGCTGATCCTTTAAGGACTTTACATTTATCCCTAATCCATTTCATCCCATTAAAAGGCCATTGTTCCAGGTTATTGAGATCTCCATAGATAGATAGACATAGATAGATAGAGATAGAGATAGAGGAGACAGAGACAGAGACAGAGATAGAGATATTTAGTTTTTTGCAAGGCAATGGGGCTAAGTGGCTTGCCCAAGGTCACACAGCTAGGCAATTATTAAGTGTCTGAGGTCGGATTTGAACTCAGGTCCTCCTGACTCCTGGGTCAGTGCTCTATCCATTGTGCCACCTAGCCACCCCTCAATGATATCTTTAGTGGAGTGCCTAGTCCATGTGCCATCTAATAGTTTTATCAGTGATTTAGATGGAGGTAAAAATGGCAAATTTATCAAACTTCTAGATGACATAAAGTTAAGAGGTAATATAGTAATAAGAGGTAATAAATAAATAAATAAAATAAATAAATGTCTAATTAAAATCAGGCCCCAAATAAATCTCAACAGGCTAGATTGAATGTTGTGCCAAATTTAACTAGATGAAATTTAATTGAAGTAAAAGAAAAATCACAGAACCTCAAATACGATCTATTTCAACTCATAATGAAAAAAAAAATTATCCTAAAACGAGGCACATTGAAAAAGGTAGAATCAGGAGAGTAACATGCATAATGACTATAGGAATGTAAGTAATAACAGCAGTAATTAATTACAGTGACCAGTCTTGGTGTTGTAGAATGGATGATGAAACCCACTTCCCTACTTTCAATAGAGAGAGTGGGGAATTATGGGTGTGGAATGTTGCATATGATGTCAGTCTTCGTCAGCCAGTTTTGCTTAACTATTTTTCATTTTTACAAGGGAGGGGTCAGTGTGTTGTTGGGGGAGGGGTGGGGAGAGGCGGGCTTATCAGGAAATGACTATTGTGTGAAAACAAAAGGCAACAGTAATGCTTTTTGAAAAAAAATCATGGCACATTGAATGGTTAAGGTAATTATTTGTGGGTTATACCACCCTTGAGGTTATAACATCCTGGGCAACAAAGAAGATTCTATTTTAGTGATCCAGTTCTCTGGTGAGCTGGGTAAAGTAAGCTGTTTGACCTTAGTAAGATCTTGTTTGACCTTAGTAAGATCTAGAGTCAGAAGTCATGGGTTCAAATGTAATTTTTGACACTCCTTGTGTGACCTTAGACATGTCTCATCCTTCCTAGCTTCGAGTTTCTTTGTCTATAAAATGAGGTGACTTAATAAAAAAAAATGAGGTGACTTAAACTGTATGATTTCTAAGATACCTTCCCTCTCTCTCTCTATGATCCTATGGTCTTGTATAGAACTAAGTCACTAAAAAATTAGATCTTGCTTGTTGCAATGTCAAAGGCAGTATGACCCATAGCTAATTACCTTATCCATTCAATATGCCATTTTGTTTACAAGTACAATATTATTGATCCTGGCAGAATGTCTTTTGTTCAACAGTAGGATATATTACTTAATGCTTTCAGTCGTATTCAACTCTTGGATTCTCTTGTCAAAGATACTGGAGTGGTTTGCCATTTCGTTCTCCAATTCACAAAAAGGAAAATGAGGAAACCAGGGTTAAGCAACTTGTCCAGAGTCCAATATCTAATAAGTGTCTGAGGCCAGATCTGAACTGAGGAAAATGAGTCTTCTTGACTCCTGGCTCTGCATTCTATTCTCTAAGTTACCTTAATAACTGACCTTAATAGTAGGATATGGCCTTTAAAAACAAAAAAAGGACATTGAAAACTAATCTCCATTTCCTATCCCTTGACCTGTTTATCTACCTCATTCTAATCTAAGTTCCTTGTGAATAATTGTCTTTTTATTTCCTATGTCTAGCACAATATCTGAAATATAGTAGATGTTTAATAAGAGTTTGTGAGTGAGAAACAACTGTCCTTTGACTGCAAATTTTAGAGATTTGTTTCAGAAATTTAGGTCTAATAAAAATGATTACTCTGAATGTTTTTTAAACATGAATATCAATTACTTTTAATTACTTTTTTAAAAGTTTTCTGTGTTGGTGAAATTAATCAAGACTGTTAAATTGGATTACTAGATAGTATTATTGCTCAATATTTATCAAAAGTCTATAATGTGGGAGATGCTTCACAGAATTAAGGAAGAGTCCTGGCTCTATTTTCTAGGAGCTTTCAGTCTGAGGCATAACTATTTAGGGTTAGAGTTAGTGTTAGGTATATGACTTATGTAATGCTTTCCCTCTGAGACAGTGCGATATAATGAATTCAAAGAATCTGGGTTCAAATCTCAGCTTTGCCACTTACTAAATGTGTGAGCTTACACAGCTTACTTAACTATCTATGGGCTTTAGCATCTTCAACTGTAAAATGAAAGGAATGAACAGGATGATCTCTATAATTCTACCCAAGTCCAAAGTTATGCTCCTATTATTTGGCAGGCTGGTGTTTAATTCTAAATTACACCAGAGATGCTATGTCTAGGGAGCCTCTGAAAAAGAAAGACATGAGTATATGAAATATATGGAGAAGAAAGACCAACAAGAAGGTTTTAGCTCAGCTGTGTCCAACCTGTAGCCTATAGGCTGCATGTGGCCCTCAAAACCCATTCACATGACATTCTAACCTTTTATTATTATACTCATTGTTAATATGGGTTTCAATGTAGTAATAAGTAAATATTAAATTCTACATAAAGCCTTGACAAGTTTTTGTTGATTGATACATCCCAGAAGAGCTAAAAATGTGGGACACCCATGTTGAGGATAGTTGTAGGGGGAGGAGTGCTCACATTCATACAGCGTAGCCTTAAGTAGGACAGGTTGAGGCAGCCTGTGACTTTGATCAAAATGTGGAGACCTTTTTATGGGCTTTGTAAACTATTAGAGATAAGAATGCTATTGGCTAAGTGGGAAAAGATGGCAGATTTTCATAACCAAATAACCACCACTAAACAGCTTAGAGATAGAGTCAGTTGTTTGTTCTTCCTTCTAGAAAAAGATCATGACATCAGAGAGGTGATATCATGTCATGCTAGCGTAGTCAATAAGCACTTTAGGAGGACTCAGAAGGCTTGAGATAATCAGGAAAGACTTCCTGAAGAAGGTGGGGATTTAGAAAGTATAAGATTCTAAGTGGTGGGGTGTGGAGATGAGCATTCCTATACTCGAGGAACAAATACAGTGAGTTAGGAGCCAAGGAGACCGGGTTGGCTGCTGTCAAGGGTTATTAGAGTAATCGCTAATAAGGTAGGAGATCTACTTTGCAATCAGATTATAGAGCACATTAGTTCCAGGATAGGGACTTTTTTTCTGAAGGAACTGAGGAGCCACTGAAGATTTTTGAGCAGCTGGGAAAAATAAAAACGTTTTAGAAAGCTCAGTTTGCAAATTTTGAACCACATGGCTTGGAAGGATAGGAGAAGAAGTGGAGGCAAGAAGACTAGTTAAGAGGGGTGGCTAGGTGGTGCAGTGGATAGAGCACCGGCCCTGGAGTCAGGAGTACCCTCAGACACTTAATAATTACCTAGCTGGGTGGCCTTGGGCAAGCCACTTAACCCCATTGCCTTGTAAAAACTACAAAAAAAAAAAAAGACTAGTTAAGAGATAGTAAAAGATAAAATAATCGAAGCAGCAATGGGCTTTTTTTAGGTTTTTTTTTTTTTTTGCAAGGCAAATGGGGTTAAGTGGCTTGCCCACGGCCACCCAGCTAGGTAATTATTAAGTGTCTGAGACCGGATTTGAACCCAGGTACTCCTGACTCCAGGCTGGTGCTTTATCCACTACGCCACCTAGCCACCCCCAAAAGCAGCAGTGTTGTAGTAAGGATAGCATAGAAAAGATTAGATTCATTCCAGAAACTGGAAAGAGCCTGAAGGAAGAATCAAGAGGATTTGTTGATCAATTGAATAAGGGAGATCAGGGATTATTTACTATCTCAATGATTTTAGGCAAATCACCCCTGTGCCTCAATTTCCTCATCTGGAAAATGAAAGGCTTCATTTAGAAGACCTTTCAGTTCCTTCTCGGCTCTAGATCTATGAGACTATGGGAAGGATGAGTCAGAGATGACTGAGATTTTGAGCCTTAGTGACTGTGGGAATGATTATACTATTGACAAAAAAGGGGATTTTCATGGGGAGGGACTAGTTTTTGTGGGAAAGATGAGCTATATGGTTATAGACACATTGTTTGAGATAATAATTGGACTAGCAAATGTACCAAGTCCACAATCCAACTCAATATTTCACTGTAGTCCTGATCTTAGGTCTACATTCCAGTTAGACTATGAATGGATAGAGCCTTGCTCTGGAACTGGAAATCTCTAGCAAGGATGGCCAGAGATCTGGACAGCAGGAAGTCATAAGACCCAGTCCCAGCATGAGATTGACTCTGTTCATGGCTAGCCCTCCATGTCAAAGCAGTCCCCATGTTTGCTTCCCCCATTTGTCTACCCCAATTCATATACCAATTTTATTACAGATTAAACTCAATAGATGCCCAAAGCCAGTCAGTCCATAAACAACAAATATTTATTATGTGCTTGGTATACACAAGATATCATGCTGAGCAAGATACAAAGAAAAACAAAAATTGTACTAGCTCTCAAGGAGTTCACATTCTAATTGCAGAGAAAAAATGCAAAAAAAAATGTACATGCAGAATATTCACAATGTAAATGGAAGGTAATTTAAGGGAAAGACACTAGCAGGTAGGATTTAGGGAACTGACTAGAAAAGACCTCTTGTAAAAGGTGGAATTTGAGCTAAATCTTTAAGGAAGCTAGGGGAACCAAGAGATCAAGATAAGGAGGGAAAGCATTTCAGGTAAGGAAGATAACCAGGAAAAAGCAGAAAGTCAAGTGATGGGAGATTTAAGGGGAGGGAAGGAAAAGCAAGAAGTTAGGTAACCCTATGTAAAGAGTAAGAAGACTGGAAAATTGGGGACCAGGTTGTGAATGGTTTTAGAAGTTCATCAGAGACTGGAAGTAATAGGGAGCCAGTGAAGTTTATCGAGCAAAAACAAGTGGTGGTATGGTTAGCTTTGGTCTCTGGCAGCTGAATGGAAGTTGAACTGGAGTAAGGAAATGCTTGCAATCCCAAGACCAGTCACCCTCCTGTGTTGGTCTTAGAAGCTAAAGGATGGAAAATGAAATGAGCAGAGCCACACAACTGTGAAATGCCTTTTTACACCTCCATTGGTCTTTTACTTCCTTGAAAATGGTCCCAATAATGTCAACTTACCCCAAAGGGATAATATTGTGAGCAATCACTAATAAAGTATTGGGATACACTACTTAATGACAATAATAACAAAAACAATAGAAATGATGATAATGATGATAGCAGCTAGAATTTACAGAGGGCTTTAAAAATGTTTAAAACCTCATTTGATCCTCATGATAAACCTGGGGAGTGGGTACTATTAATTATTCCCATTTCACAGATGAGGAAATTGAGGCATACCAAGGTTAAGTGACTTGCCCAGAGTCGCCCAACCAATAAATATCTGAGGTTGGATTTGAACTTAGGTCTTCCTGACTCCAGGTTTAATTTCCTGTACCATGTCCAGGAAAGATCACATTTTCTTACCCTATGGAGTCATTAAAAAGAGAGCACACTCCTGAGACAGGACTAAATACTCAAACTCAGTGTGCTTTATAATAACATATAAACCAGAAATGAGACCATCTTCTTCATCTGTGCCAGGCCATAAAAATAATTGTTAGGTTTGCCAAACTTTTGAGACCAAGCCTTCCTTCTGCTCTTTCATCCTCTCCAGGCTTCCGTTACCATCACTCTTCAGAGGCACCTTTCTCTTCTAAACTATGGAGTTGAAGAGAGGTTGAGTCTTTCTGAATCTTTGTGCAGACAAGTCTATTAAGCTGGCACATATTGTCCCCACTACTGAGCAGTCATGAGGCTTTGAACTCTCTGAGTGGGCTATTTCCTCTGTGGGAGAGTATTGAGTGAGGCGGACCCAGGAGTATAGTTTGTTTACCATATGTGCAGCTTCTGAGAAACATGGTCTGGGATAGTGGGCTCAAAGAACCACCGAGCTCTGGGTTATGCCACCCATCTAAGTCAACATCTTTTTTGTCATACTCCAAGTTGTCCAACTGAAGACCTTCAGAGACTTCAGAAGTCATTTCATCAGCTTCATTTTACTGATGAGGAAACTGAGACCCTGGGAAAAGAAGTACCTTGGGTTTTAAACCTGAGTGCTCAGATTTCAAAGGCAGGGTACCTTTTTTCATTGTATCATACTCTCCTCCCTAAGAATTATAGCTTCATAATATCATAGGTCTAGGGCTGGTAAAACCCTCAAAAACCATCTAGTCCAATCTCTTCCTTTTATAGATGAGGAAACTAAGACCCAAGGAGGATAAGTGACTTGCCCAGGATCACACAGATAGTGTCAAAGGTGCAATATAAGGGTTGCACAGTGGACAGAGTCCTGGACTTGGAGTCAGGTAGACTGGAGTTTGAATCCTATCTGAGATACTTGACTCTTACTAGCTGTGTGACCTTGGGCAAGTCAAATAACCCTGATTGCCTCACATTGGGACCATCTCCAGTCTTCCTGATTCATATCTGTCCACTGGTCCCAGAATGGAGGAGAAAGTGAGGCTGGTGACTTAGCACAGCCCCCCTCACTCAAATTTTATCATGGCCTCACTTCCCTGATGTCCTGGTCTTCTTCGAAAATGAAGGACAATTATTATTATTATTATTATTATTATTATTATTATTATTATTATTATTATTATGACCCCAGGTCCTCCAACTCTAAATCTTGTCGCCAACTTTCTCATTTTATAGATGAGGAAATCAAGGCTCAGGGAGGTGTCACTGATAGTGATTGTCAGAAGTGGAATTTGAACCCAGGTATTCAGAACCAGTGTTCTCTCCATTCCTTTCTGAAGGAAAAGCCTATAGCTTTCAGTATTCCCAGGCATTCTCCTAGGAGGAACCCTGCTTAGTCAGTCTCATGAGATCAAGTGTGTTTGGGGTAGAGATATCTTTCAGTAACAAGTTAGCCCTCTCATTCAAATAAACCTTTTCCAACACTGGTGTAGGGGGAGGGGGAAATAAGACAAAAGTCTATGTTATGATTAATGAGGTTATCTTAATCTTTATTGTGTATAGCCATTAAATTTTGGCAGAGCTTATTCAACTGGCAAGTAACCAGCCAATTCAATTATCTGAATCTTTGAGATAAGAAGTCAAGTCAAATCAAATCAGCAAGCATTTCTAAAGCACCTACTAAGTATCAAACACAGTGGTAAGATCCGGGAATGGGGGAAAAAAAAAGGCAAAGTCCTTACTCTAAAGAAACTCACAATCAACTGGGGAGACTACATTCAAGCAATTATTATTTTTTTTTTAGGTTTTTGCAAGGCAAACGGGGTTAAGTGGCTTGCCCAAGGCCACACAGCTAGGTAATTATTAAGTGTCTGAGAACGGATTTGAATCCAGGTACTCCTGACTCCAGAGCTGGTGCTTTATCCACTGTGCCACCTAGCCACCCCATATGCAAGCAATTATGTACAAAAAAGATAAATACAGGATAAATTCGAAATAATCTGAGGAAAGTATTAAGGAAAACTGGAAAAGGCTTCTTATAGAAGGTGGGCTTTTAGGTGAGACTTTGAAAGAATTCAGGAAAGCTGAAGAGTTTGAAATGAAGAGGGAAAGAATTCCAGACGTGGGGGGGGGGGAAGTCAGTTAAAATGTACAGTCAAGAGATGGAACATTTTGATATCAAGGTCAATGTCACTAGACTAGAATATTTGGAAGGAAATAAGATGTAAGAATATTTGAAAGGTAGGAAGCTATGAAGTTCTTTATTTTTTTGGGAGGGGGTTGCAAGGCAAATGAGGTTAAGTGGCTTGCCCAAGGCCACACAGCTAGGTCATTATTATGTGTCTAAGGCTGGATTTGAACCCAGGTACTCCTGACTCCAAGGCTGGTGCTTTATCCACTATGCCACCTAGCCACCTATGAAATTCTTTAAATGACAAGCAAATTTATTATATTTATATTATATATATATATATATTATACATATAATATGTCAAATGTTATATGGAGATAATAGGGAGTCATTGGAGTTTATTGAGTGGGGGTGTGGGGTGACATGGTCAGACATGGGTTTTAGGAAGATCACTTGGATTGTTAAGTAAAGTATATAAGGATGTAACTGGGCTCTCCTGAACACTACAAAGGAAGTCACATGTTTCTGAATATTGCTTTGTCAGAGAAATCTATCTATGAGGGAGGAAGCAAATCTTGAATTTCCCCAATACTTCTTGTGGAACTTTTACTTGTTCTATTACCGCAGATTAACCCGTGAAATTTGGGAAAGATCCCAATTCCCTTTAGTAACCTGGGTAGTGTCAGCCCTTCCCATCATTAGTCAGAGTCTCAGAAGTGATTCATTTGGGTGATAGAGAGAATTGGGGAATCCTGGGGCCACCTACTCTTATCCCCCACACCTCATCACATGTCTTCATTTATAATGATCTTAGATAACTTTAGAAAATAAACTGAAACTAGATAGTAGGAATAATAGCTGATATTTTGATTGTACCTTAAGGTTGACATTCTCATTTGAGAATGAAAATCTCTGTAGTGAGGATACAAAACTGACCTCAAAGTCAGAAAGAATGGGTTCAAGCTAAATCTTGACTGTGTGACTGGACAATTCACTTAACCTCTTAGTGTATTAGGCCAGAGGTGTCAAACACAGAGCCAGCTTCCTACCTAGGGCTTCCTACCTAGGAATTTCTTTGCAAAGCCATGCTAAGAAATATGTGACTTCCTTTGCATTGTTCAGAAGAGGCTCATGATATCCCTATCCTAAGTTATTCAAGTGATCTTCCTAAAGCACAGATCAACCCCTATCTTCACCCCCCACTCAATAAACACTCCAGAGTAAAACTAGAAAAAAGATGAAAATGTAATGGGGAGATGTTTCACAAAATAAATAAAAATGCAATAAAACACAGATAAAATGAATATTTAGTTTTCTAAGTCAATATGTGACCCACAGGGATCCCTATATATGGTTTAGTGGTCCTGAGATTTGCAGAATTATTCCTCACCAGGGACTTAGTTCCCTATATACCATTAAAAGGACAGGTCTGGTCTCTGCCCCTCTCGATTGCTGCCTTTTCCCCCCTGGCTTAAATGTCATACACTTGTATCTATTTTAGGAGACCATTATTGGACATATTTATGTTGTAAAGTCTTTACTCCATAGGAAACTTGAATTCTCACATCCATTTGAGATGTTCAGTGATATTCCTTTCATCTCAGAATAAGTCTGTCTGTCTCTGACATGCTCTGCTGTGGTGACTCCTTCCTTCCTCCACAGGCTTAGTGGGTAGCAAGTAAGATCATCTTCTTGGAGACACTGGCATTGGTAATTCCCTCTCAGTACAATTCTGGTTTTCTAAATCCCCCCCTGCCTGCCTCACTTCCTCCTGGTCTCTTTTCTGCCTAGGCCTGTCTCTCTTGATTCTGCAGTTCTATTGTCAAGGTTTAAATTGACCAAATCTCAGAATCTCAAATTCAAGATCCCTTTCACCACCACTCTCTCCAAAATCACACTTTCAATCGAAAAACTTATGTAAAAGCAAAATTTGGGAAATTCACACTCAAGTGATAATGAGATTCTGGATATATATATATTTCCCTCCCCTCCAAAAAAAAAAAAAAAGTTTTTCCCAGAACTGAATTCTTAGCATTTTGAGAACGTCCAAAGGTCATCTAATCTATCCCCTTCATTCTGCTACCAGAACCATACAGAGGACAGGACAATGAGGACTTTGCTCCGGGGTACCACCTTATTGGAAGGTTTGCTCCCTCACTTCAGCTTGCCTCCAAGGTGGGGGTCAAGACCCCTTTCAAGTCTTCATCCCTTGAATCCTGTCACCAGGACTCCCCTCCTTCTAGAGCCTATTCCCCTTTCTACCTCCTTGGGAGCATAGACTTATTTCTGTGCTGCTGACCACCCCCACCCCCCCAGCCCACACACACTGACTTTGCCTTAGGTGCTTCTAGTTGTCAGCTCTTCCTAATACCATTTGTCTTTATACAGTTCCAGGTTGAGTGGCCTGCCTAGCCTTACCTTAAGGTCCTAGGGAAAAGGACTCTACAACCTCCACTACTGGATGAGGTTTAAAGGTCACTGTGATTTAGAATGGTTTCCATATTCATCTATTTTTCCATTATGAAATCTCTCAGTTTTGATTCACCCATGGGTTGATTTCCCCTTAAATGAATAAAAATGAATGAAGACAAAAGATTTTTTTTCCCTTAAGATACACAGTATCATACAACCTGCCTAAATCCATAGTAGTCCCTGCTTCTGGGTACTATAGCTCTAAAGACTATGGCTTGTCTTGGACAGCAGTCAACATGTTGGCACTCAAGAAATGTTTTTATTGCTTATTAGTAGTAATAATAATAATAATCTTACTATGAGCCAGAGCAAGTAAAATACTCCCTGAGAGAGAATTGCTCACCTATTAGCTTAGGGCACTGGAGAACAATTAGTTTTGTCTAGGAACTAAATAATATTTCAGAGCCCCAAAGGAGTTAATTGGGTGGAGTGGACTTCCAGGGAATGTTTTCTCATTCTGGGTCCATACAGGATTAAACTCAGCAATAAAAATAAGTTTATGTAAATGTGTACATGTACTTGTATATAAATTTGCTTTAAACACATGAACCAATATATGTGATATACATACATATAGAAATATATATATATATATAAGCTATACACACAAATATATATATATGTGAAATTTTTCTTTGTGTTAAAAAAAGAATGTCATCTAGAGAAAGAACTATGAGGTCTGAATGCAGATTAAAGCATACTATTTTCACATTTTTTTGGTTTTTTGTAAATTTTTCCATTTTGGTTGTTTCTTCTTTCACAATATGATTAATGTAGAAATATGTTTACATGATTGCACATGTATATCCTACATCAAATTGCTTGCCCATCTTGAGGAAGGGGGATGGGAGGAAGGGAGGTAAGAAAAAAACTTGAAAATCAAAATTTTATAAAACTGAATGTTGATAATTAAACATGCAAAACCTTTATTAGATTGATCTCTGTCAGGGGAGGAGAGAGGGAAGGGAAGAAGGGAGAAAAATGTGTAACTCAAAATCTTACAAAAAATCATTATTGAAAGCTATCTTTGCAAGTAGTTAAAAAATAAACAGCAAATATTAAAAAATGAATGTTGTTGATTAATATGTATTTATGTTTAACATAGTTATAGATGTATTACCTACCTTAGATTGCTTTCTGTCGGGGGAAGGAGGGAAGGGAGAAAAATGTGAAACTCAAAAACCTTGGGGAAAAAATGATTGTTGAAAACTAACTTTGCATGTTGTTGGAAAAATAAATAAAATACTTTTTAAAAGAATGAATGTTGAAAACTATATTTACAGGTATTTGAAAAATAAAATACTATTTATTCTTTCTCTAAAAAAGAATGCCTTTTCAATTTTAATTAATTTTATTAATTATTTAAATGAATTCATTTAAATTCAATTTTTCAAATTGTTTGCTTTCTTAAGAAGGATGGTGATGGAGAGAGAATATTTGGAACTTAATTTGAAAAACAAATGTTGAAAATTGCTTTTACATGTAATTAGGAAAAATAAAATGCTAAATTATAAAAAAGAATGTGTCTATAGTGATATTTATTTTTGTGAAAACCCATGGGAATAAATAAACACATATATAGAGGAAAGAGAGGGAATAAGCATTTATTACTAATTATTCCTACTATGCAGGAACTGTGCTAAGTGTCTTAGAAATATGATCTCATTTGATTTTCACAATTACCCTGGAATTAGGTGCTATTATTTATTATCCTCATTTTATAGATGAGAAAATTGAAGCTGAGACAGATTGAAGGAGAAAGAGAACAAAGGCCTTGCCCAGGGTTCCACAACTTGATAATTTTTGTCTGAGGTGGTATTTGAATTCAGGTCTTCCTGACTCCAAGTCCAATACCCTATCTACTGAGCACCCAAGTTGCCAGCCTCTACATGGTATATATTTCCATGTTGTCATAGTCTACCCAGGAAAGAATTATCTATATTGGCAATTAGGGACAGCACAGTGAGAGTGGGAAAAGAACCTAGCATAGTCAAAGACTGAATGTGGATTTTAAATTCTACCTCAGATATTTAAGAACCATGTTAACCCCTGGGGGAAATTACCTCCCCTTTTAAAGTCTCAGTTTCCTTATTTGTAAAATGAAATGATAATAATAGCAAATACTACAGGGTTGTAGTGAGCGCTTTGTATATTCAAAGTGCTTCCCAAACCTTAAAGGGCTTTCAAAATATTAGACATGGCAAGAGAAGAATGACACAGCTCAAACTGGGATCCAAGAGAGCAAAAATCAAAAGACCAAACCATGTCAAAGCTAGGATGTCTTCGGAGTGCCAAAGCTTAAGGAGTTGAGTCAGAGGGAAGAAAGTAGAGGTTGAGACTGAGAAATTGGACCCAGAGCAGGGGATAAAATATTGGGCATGTTTGTTCAACAGCTACTTACTAACTCTTCCTGTCTTTCCCATTGTTTTTAATTTAGTTTTTTTTTTTAATATATGAATATGTGTATTCCCCTGTTCCAGCTTATGTTGATCTGTTGACATAATCATAGATTTGGGTCTGCCATGAACCTTCCTAGCTCAATCTTACTAGTATAGGCAAAGGTTTACAACATGACTCATGGCCTAAAATATTCCAGCATGGAGCCAATTGGCTTGTGTCAAGAGAAACCTGGGAAAGGTGGAAGTTCAATAGTCATAGTCTAGACTATTATAGTTGATTGGGGGTGGGAAGGTGGTATCATTTTGTTCCAGTGGGAACCCCCTTCTCTTTTGCTTACAAATAGAATATTTCTGATAAAGTTGGAGCTCCTGACTCCAGAACTTTTCACAGTAGGTTTTAAAGAAACATCTTCATCAAGGATTCCTCAGCTCTTTGTGTGTGTCATGGGCCCTTTTTGTAGTCTGATAGCTGAAGCCTATGGATCCCTCTGCAGAATAATGTTTTGAAATACATAAGATATAGATATAGATATATGCATATATACAAATATATATATATACTGGAGATGAAAAATGCTATTCATCTCCAGAGAAAGAACTGATTAAATTGAGTGCAGATTGAAGCAGGCTTTTTCACTTTATATTTCTTGGGGGGGGGGGTTGTATGTTATTGCTATTTTTGAAACATGGCTAATATGGAAATATTTTTCATCTAACTTCATATGTATAATGGATATTATATTGCTTACCTTCTCAATGGGTGGGGAATGGGTGGGAATGAAGGATAGAATTTAGAACTTAATATTTTTTTAAATGGATGATAAAAAAATAAGAATAAAAACTTTAAAATGCATAAGATAAAATACACAGGATGACAAAAGAAGCCAATTATATTGAAATGCATTTATCAAAATATATTTTTTAAAAAGTTGACTGACCCCAGATTAAGAATTGATTTGGATTGACTGATTCCCTTCAATTTTGACCAGATTACAAGACCAAGGTTTCTTCTATGTCACCCAAAAACAAAAAACTCTACTCTCCTTGGTCAAACAATCAAAAAGCTAGAGGATTGGGGTGGCTAGGTGGCGTAGTGGATAAAGCACTGGCCTTGTAGTCAAGAGTACCTGGGTTCAAATCCAGTTTCAGGCACTTAATAATTACCTAGTTGTGTGGCCTTGAGCAAGCCACTTAACCCCATTTGCCTTGCAAAAAAAAAAAACCTAAAAAAAAAGCTAGAGGATTGTTTAAAAGATGAGACTAAGCCCTTTTGTCTTTAGTGCCATTCCAAAATGCCTTACGCAAAATCTTGACAGTATATCTACCCTTTTTTGTGAGCCAATGAGGTAAAGTGACTTACCCAGGGTCACACAATTAGTAAGTACCAAGTGTCTGAGACCAGATTTGAACTCAGTCATCCAAACTCCAGGGCATCCTTTCTTAATGAAATCCCAAATTCCTATTCCAGTCTCCAGAGATGGGTGGTTTTCTTCACCCATCTCTGAGATAAACCCTGAGCTACCTGATTTAAAATGCAGCCAGAACATCTGAATCCTATTCTGCTACTTTTTAAAAAACCCCTCTGAACTCCCATGATCCCACTACCAGTTAGAAAGATTCTGGATCCTGAATTTCAGTGAGAATTCAAGAAGAAAATGCTTGTTTGAATCTGAGGGCTTGTGAATCACTTGCGAGCATTTACTGAGTATTTGCTGTGTCCAAGATGCTCAAGCTTCTCTACAGAGGATAAAAAACAAAGGAAAGTCAGGTTCCCTGCCCTGAATGAGTTGACGTTGGAATGGAGGAGATGACCTACCAACTGTAAAGAAAAGCTGTGACACTGTAAATAGGAGATTGTCTCAGAGGGGAGACATAGCAGCACAGGGCAGAGAAGACTTTTGTAGAGTCTCTCTCCTCTTACCCCTTTAACTGCGGATTGGTCATTTTATACTTCCTCCTATATAACTGGTGATTACTAGAGGTTTGTTGAATTTCAAAAGAGATCTCATAGATTCAAAGTTGGAAGTGATCTCAGAACTACTCAAAACCAAACCCCTTCCTTTTACACACAAGAAAACTGAGGCCCAGAGAGAGTAACTGACTTGGTCAGGGTCACCTTGCTAATAAGTGTATGAAGCAGAATTCAAACTCAAATCTTCCTGATTCCAAGCCCAGTGATCTATATATACTATGTCAATCTTCTTTTTAATTGAACTGTTGTTGATCGTTCATTTCAGCCAACTCCTCATGACTCCACTTGAGGTTTGTTGGGTTTTGTTTTTTTGGGGTTTTTTTTTAGGTTTTTGCAAGGCAAATGGGGTTAAGCAGCTTGCCCAAGGCCACACAGCCAGGTCATTATTAAGTGTCTGAGGCTGAATTTAAACCCAGGTACTCCTGACTCCAGGGCCGGTGCTTTATCCACTATGCCACCTAGCCGCCCCCACTTGAGGTTTTCTTGACAAAGATATTGGAGCTAGCTCCTTTTCTCCAGCTCATTTTCAGATGAGGAAACCGAGGCAAACAAGTCAGTAAGTGAGTTCAAATTGGAACTCAGGTCTTCCTGACTCCAGATCCAATACTGTATCCACTGTGCCACTTAGCTGCCCCTTTCCCTCCATTTCTATCCCATTTTTTCTCAAGGATATGATCTATCCACTCTTTTGGAATAGAGGTCCTCTGCTAGCATACAGTTCTCTTCTTAACAAATATTTTCTGGTCCTTCAACATATCTATCCCCAGGCAGAAATGATGTTGAAAAGGGCGGATGACTTCCTCTCCTTTTCATATCTGAAACTTCATGAATGTTCAACTTGTATGTTAAGTAACCCAGCTAAGTAAGCATACTCAAGTCTGAGGAAACATGACAAGTGACAGTGTCTTATCCCTTGGTTATCAGCCAGAGTCCTTGGAAGCAGGAACCAAAGTGACAACATAGTCCCATTGACATCATCAGCATTGGAAAAGAGTTTCTGTGAAACCAGAATGAATTGAATTTCTAGCCAGCTGCTGTGAAATCTTAATCAATCCTAGAATCCCTGACTTAGAACTGGAAAGGAAGGAACTTACAAGTCATCTTCTTCAATCCTCTTTCTTAATAGATGAGGAACTGATATCCTAAGTGATTTGTCCAAGGTCACACAGATAGGAAGATGGTTATTATTCAAAGGTCTAAAGCTTGAAAGGACCTCAAATCCAACAAATATTTTCTGATCCTTCAGCATATCTATCCCCAGTTACAGTATGATGCTGAAAAGGAAGGATGCCTTCCTCATCTTTCTTTAGAACCCAATTCACTCATTTTACAGATGAGGAAACTGGGGCACAGGATGGTTAAATGATTTTGCCTAGATTTTGAACTCAGGTCCCCTCATTCCTAATCCAGTACCCTTTCCACTGTATCATACTGATCCATTGATCAAATTGAGGTTGGGCAGAATGATAGTTTTAAAGAAAACAACACTTGGATTTTTTTTCTCATCTGCTACCAGACTAAATGGAAAACCAATCAAGTTTCAGTGGGAACACCTTGATTTTTTTCCCCCTATCATTCTGAGACAAAGCTCTGAAGAAAAATTTGGAAATACAAGACAGGAATTAGAATTCTGACTCTTCTGCATATTTAGTTACATGCCTCAGTTTACCAACTATAAAATGGAGGTTGAACCAGAAGATTTCTGCAACATCTTCCAGTTTTTAGTCCTCTTATCCCATGAGCCTTCCTTTATCTTTGATATTTGATCACTTCCTCTTAGTCTTACTTCTGTTTCTTTTCTCTTTCAACTGGTCCTCTGCTTCTTCCTTGTCCTTAGCCACGTCTCCTCACTATGAGTTCCAAATTGTAACAAGGCTGCTGAAATTTCCATGTTTGTCTGTGGAACTTGCAACAGAAAGAGCTGATATTGTCTTCCTTTACATCTGAGATACCCATGAGCTTTCTCAGACTTTGTGTTGTCATTAAAAGCATGCCTCTTGGGAAAGTGGAAATATCCGCTGGGGGTGGGGGTGAGGGGTGGGTGGTAAATAGAAGGAAACAGAATGGCTTGACTGAGATTCTGCTCATCCTTCATCTTATGATCCCTCTACCTCACTCTATTCCCTTGATTCAGATGAGTCTACCATTCAAACTATTAGCCCCTGACACTTACCTGAATCAAACCACCATCAATCTTCCCCCGCACCATCCCAACACACCTACCCTGTAGTCTAGAGAGGGAAAGGAAAAGAGAAGGAAAGTGAAAAAAAGAAAAGTAAGAGAAGTAGTATATGATCCCAACTAAAAAAAAAATGTATTTAAATTCTGTTCCCCTCCCCACTCCACCCCTACCCCAATAAAGCAAAACAAAAAACAAAGTCACAACAGAAACCGTTTCAGCTTGTTGGACCTCAACTTCTGGGTGGTGAACACTAATATGATTGAATACAGTGTTATTATTGTCATAGTATCTCATTGAGAAAATGTTTCAGACTAGCTCAGAAAACATTGTGAAATAGGAAAAGCTTAACTCTGGAAACTCCCACCTCTCTCATCTTCTTCCCCCATCTCTTTCAACTCTAGCTCTAAGAACAAAAATCAAATCAATACTACTATTCCTGGAAAGCACATGCCCATCATTTATTTGCCTTCCAATCCCATTCTCTCTAATTTACCTGTCCTAAAGTCTTCACCCCCTCCCTTGGCTCCTCATTCTTTAGGTGTGTTTTCTTCCATTATTAGAATGTGAGCTTCTTACAGCCCAGAAATATCTTGAAGGTTTGCTTGCATTTGTATCTCCAGTTTACTGCACATGCTAAGAACTTAAACGTCCTTTTTTCCCCCATCCCTTTCCTCATTCAACAGTACAGCTACTGAGAAGTTTCAACAACTATAGCCAGAGGAGCTATTTTAAATGATCTCAGTCTTCTCTGTGATTAGTAAAGTTGAATCCTGGGTTTGTTCCTTACTATGGCCCAGACTGATGATTTTACTGGTTTAGGCAACTTCAAGTTAGGAAACTCCCTCTACGAATGGAGATAATCAACTTATGGTCTTAGGGAGCTGCTTGAGAAGTTAAGGGAAATGCCCAGGGGCACATGGTCTCTATATATCAAAAGCAAGGTTTGAACTTGGTCTTCTTGACTCTGGTTTTCTCTTGCTCTTTAGCTTTCTGTATCTTGTCTCTGTCTCTGTCTCTATCTCTCTTTTCTCTGTTGTCTGTCTCTTCTCTATGTCTCTCTCTCTCTCTCTCTCTCTCTCTCTCCTGTCTGTCGCTCTTGTCTTGACTCATTTTTTTTTTCTGTCTGTCTCTTCTCTATTTCTCTCTCCTTCTCTGTCTGTCTCTGTCTCTGTCTCTCTGGTCTCTTTTCTATCTCTTCTCTCTCTCAGTCTCTGTCTCTATATCTATCGCTGTCAGAATTGTCTCCTCTCTGTTTCTGTCTCATCTCTTTTCTCCATCTCTGTCTCTTTCTGTCTCTGTCTTGGTTTCCGTCTCTGTCCCTCTCCTCCCTCCCCAGCCCCCTCTCTCCTAAGCTAGACTGCCATTCCACAGGATTATACAATCATTTATTTAGAGTGGGAAAAATCCTTAGAGATCAACCTTTTCAATATTTTCATTTTCCAGATGAAAAAATGAAGACCAGAGTGTTTAACTAATTTGTCCAAGGTCACATAGGTAGTAAGAAAAAGTGTTGGATCATCTACTCTAAATATGTGTGTCCCAGTGGGGAAGAAGGGAAGATTGCCTCTGATGATTTTAAGGAGAGAAGAATTCTTACTTTAGGAAAAATGCCAGTAGAGCAGTGAGACCCCAGATGTTGTCAAAGAGACTGGAGGAAGAGAGCTGCTCCTAGGACAAAGAGATGAATCACTAATGATGAAACTCTAAGTATCTGTGCAGGGAAATATATTTTAGGTATGTAGTGGTGTTGGAGTCCCATAGGTGGTACAATGGAGAGATTACTAAGCATGGAACCAAGAAGACCAGAATTCAAATTTGACCTCAGACGCTTATAAGCCCTAGACAAGTCACAACCTCTGTTTGCTTTAGTACCCTGAAGAAGGAATGGTCAACCAGTGCAGTATCTTTGGTCCATTGGGTCACAAAGAATCAGATCTGACAAAAAGGACTGAACAACAACAACAATTGATGATTAAGACAAGCCTACAGGGAGATAACAAGAGAGGGAGGGGACAACCGCTTGTGGGGAAGGAGGGCACAGTTTCAGTCAAGGTCCATCCAAATATAGACCAAGAGTATAAGCCAAGTTAGTTCAGAGGCAGAATCTAAGTCCAGATCTTTTTGACTTTAGGTCAAACATTCTATCCCCTATGGTCACTCTGTCTCAAAAGTATAAAAAAAAGTTCACATAGATTAAGAAACAATGTTTCCCCAGGGAAAAGGGGAAATATTAGATCAGCATATTCAAACTCTGTGGGTTTTGAGGTAAATTCTAAAAGATTCTTTTGATTTTGAAATTTGCTTTTACTTCATCTTGATTTCCTATGGTCTGGCATGTTTTCTGGCTACTGGGAAGGAACAAATCATTGTATAAAAATCCACCCTAATTCAACTTCTTTTGTCATTCAGTAAAATCAGATTTATAAACTTCAGGAAGAAAAGTACCATTATGCAAAAGTTGAGGGACTGTTACAAATAACCTGAATTTTTCAAGGACATCACCTTTCTGGTGATGCCCTATTGACTTTGACTTTGGTATCACTTGGCCCTTGGATAGTCATAAAATATATAATGACAGAAATTTAAATACTTTGGCACACATTCACAAGAAAACTTTTTTTTTGAGGTTTCTTAGCACTGCAGCTAATCATTACAGCATATCCAGAGAACAAGTCATTTTGTGACGTGAAATTTTGATCATCTGAATCTACATTAGAAGTTTGAAGTATGAAAGCTCATAATCATGTTGACTCATAATACATTTAAACAGAGAGGCAGTAGAATTGAGATACAAGGGAAGCTAAGCAGATTTGAAAAATCAGGAACCCATGGTTGAATTTCAACAACCAAGTGAAGTGGTGAAGAGAGTTCTGGGTTTCAATCACGAAGGCTCAAATTTGACTCTTGCCTCAGACTCTTACTAGCTGGTTGACCCTTAGCAATTCACTTCTCTCCACCTCAATTTCCTCATCTTTAAAAATGGAGAAATGATAGCAACTACCTTACAGGGATATTGTGCGGATAAGATGAGATAACATTTGTAGATAGCTATATAATTGTTTTTTACTAATTATTATTCACTACAATGCTGACTTAGACATTAAGTCTCTATGAGATTATAGGCAGGTCATATGATCTCTGAGTCTCAGTTTACTCATTTGTAAAATGGAGGTATTATAGAACTGATCCTGAAATGTTAGTAAGAGGAAATGACTTTGTAAATATGTGTTACTATTGATTTATAGTTTTATATTTTGCACTCTAAGCAGAGGAATCTTTCTGAAAAACTGAAGTAAAAGTTTATTCCTTTCAACACTAAAATATTATTTTCACTAGTTGGGATAAAAATCATTCCAAGATGTATTACAGGCAAAAAAATGTATTATGGGTATTGAAGACATACTCTTCTGCTCTTTTCCAGTTTTTAAAAACATTTTCTTGACAACTCAAAGTCATTGGACTTAGTGGACCTAAGTTTGAGTCTTGTCCCTGACGCTTCTAGCTATATGAATGATCATGGGCAAATTATTAAACTTCTCAATTTTCTTATTTATTGTCTTCATTTTAAGATAATGATTCCTGCGTTCCATTAATCCAAAAAGAAAATTTATTACAAAAAGAAGCAAAAGATAGCAGCACCTGCCTTGTGAAGGAGTTCACAGTCTAAGGAAAGAGACAACATGCAAATAAATATATACAGAGCAAGGATACATATACACTACTTACTTCAGAGGATTACTGAGAATGTTTCATAAAATTTAAAGCAAGGGGTGGCTAGGTGGCGTATCGGATAAAGCACCGGCCCTGGAGTCAGGAGCACCTGGGTTCAAATCCGGTCTCAGACACTTAATTACCTAGCTGTGTGGCCTTGGGCAAGCCACTTAAACCCGTTTGCCTTACAAAAAACTAAAAAACAAAAAAAAAACCCATTTAAAGTGTTGCAGCAACATGACTTAGTATTATTATAATTATAAGCATCAATAACTGTGCTCTGATAAAATAAAGAGATTCCCTCAGGGGCTATTAAAGAATGCCCAGCCTTTTATACTAAATGCTCCCAGATGAATATGCTAAATTCTCATGTCTGCTTTTTACAGGTTTTTCAGTCTTTCTTTTCTGTAGTACCCTCTTAAGGCTATCAATGAGTCTGCTCTCCTCCTTGCTCCCTTTTTAAAATTTCCTCTATGTGATTTAAGAACAGACCTCTAAATTTATTAGATTAAGGGTAAACTGGAGTTAGTTTCAACCAAGGCAACACTGTTAAATTTTTAGCATATACATCCACACCCAGAAAACTAGCAAACATAACAAAGTTGGGGTTGATTCTGTGCTTTGTTGATTGACTTATGAAAGTGATGGAGAATATTTTAATAATGCAGATTAAAAATAAAAGTATGTGGATTATATCTTCCTTTCTCCTCCCCTCCCCCAGTCTATTGTTAAACAGTTGTCAGCACATCCCTATTTAGGATTGTTTGCAAACTAGAAATCAGTTGTTAAAAGTACAAATCTATTCCAACTGTTCAGACTTAGGCTTCATTCATTAGTTGGGCTCCATTCATTTCCTTGTTCACAACTTTGTTCCTGACAGGAGTGATTGCCAAATATTCAAGTTCTAGAAAGATAAGGTTGTACTGTATGTTATTTTGGGAAGGTAAATAATATTTTTTGTAATATGCTACATTTAGGGCGGCTAGGTGGCGCAGTGAATAGAGCCTTGGAGTCAGGAGTACCTGGGTTCAAATCCGACCTTAGACACTCAATAATTACCTAGCCTTGTGGCCTTGGACAAGCCACTTAACCCATCGCCTTGAAAAATCTAAAAAAAGAAAAAAAAGTAATATGCTACATTTACCTACATCTAGGAGAGGCAGCCCAGCATAGTGGATAGAAGAATGGCCAAGGAATCAGGAAGATCTGGGTTCAAGTCATACTTCTGACACACAATAGTCATCTGACCTTTGAAGAGTCCTTTAGCTTCTCAATGTTACAGAAAACTTGCTAAGATTATAATTACACATAAATAGACAATTTGAATCAATGGAGTATTTCCATAATGAGACTTTCCCACTGAAGAAATCACAGATCCGGACCAACCTCCGTCCTTTTCATTATGTTCTTTTTTTTACTATTTCAATTTATAACTCATAAAGTTCCCCATACTATATAGAGTCCACCCAAGTTGGTACTTAAGTATGCCTCAATTTCTTCATCTGTAAAATGGGGATAATAATATCCCCTCCCAGCATTGTTGTGATGATCAAACAAGATAATATTTGTAAAGTGCTTAGCAGAGTGCCAGCACACTTAATGAATGTAAATTTTCTTCTTTTCTAAATAATTTAGGTACAATTAACTTGAAATATGGTAGTTAGCAACATGGGGTTGATGATCAGTCTTAATGAATTTGCTCATCCCATCAGGGACAATTTTAGGGCATCTGCGATGGAGAATACCATCTGTATCCAAAGAAAGAATTGTGAAGTTTGAACAAAGACCAAAGACTTTTTGCCTTTAGTTTTTTTAAAAAGTCATCTTATTATGTAATTTTGCTATGTCTTATATTTTATTTTTTCCTTAAGAATATAATTTCTCTTTCAACACATTCAATTTTGATCAATCTATAGTATGGAAACAATATAAGGGGTATCAGACTGCCTTCTGTGGAGGAGGGAAGGAATCAAGATTAGGGGAAAAATTGTAAAATCCAATAAAAAATTTAAAAAATAGTTTACTATATATATAAAAAGAATTGATCAAATAGAAACTAATAATTCTATGAGACATCAAGAAATAATAAAACAAAAGAAAAAAAGAAAAGAAAAATAGAAGACAATGTGAAATATATCATTGGTAAAACAATTGACCTGAAAAAATAAATCCAGAAAAGATAAAAAAACAAAACATGATAGTTTTAAGAGGCCACTTCAATAATGAATGGAACTAGGAATTAGAATAGCTCAAAAAAGGAACTGGAACTGTTCCATCTATAATTTTGAGCTTCTGGAAAACTTGTCTCAGAAGCAACACAAATTCCAAATGGTTAATACCAAATAACTATACAAATCAGTATAGTTAATTACATTTTGTTTCCTTCAATAAAAGATTACATATGTAACATCATACATTGAAATGTTCAGATTTTCTCCATCTGAACTGTTGTCATTTTTCATGGGAAGCCTCTAAAGGCATTTGAGAAGTGGTTAGAAAATGGGGTAAATGAAGTCAGGAAGAAGGATTTTGAAGGCAGCAGTGAATAGAATAGAGGACTTGACCTGGAGTCTAGAAGTCCTAAATTATAATCTATCCTCAGATACTAACTGTGTGACCCTGGGCTAGTCACTTAATTTCTGTTTGCCTCAGATTCCTTAACTGTAAGAAGATAAAATAGCACCTACTTCCCCAGATTGTTGGGAGGATCATGAGAATTTGTAAAAATCATGTATCTCTTAGTTGCTTACATTAATTATTTATATTAATCACTCAATGCCTGACCTACATATAAGAGCTATATAAAAATATTTATATATAACATATATAAATATAACATGTTATATTTATATTTATTATGTATATAAATATATTTCCTTCTTTTTTGAGATCCAAGAGCCTAGAGACACTGAGGCCAGCAGTTCATTTAAAGTCAACCCTCCCTCCCTTTTCTCCCCTCCCTACCTCAAGAAAATGAAAGGACCAAGGAAAAGCTTTCCTGATTAGCCTGAATCATGAGTTGCTCCAACCACTTTGAGAGATTTGGGTTGTATGAACACACCATTAGCAGATAGCTGGAGGGGCTTCATTGTAAACAGTCAGATCACAACAACAGCCGGCTCCATTAGGAATTAGGATTTGGATGGTGATCAGCATTTGACTCATGCAGCCTAGGTAGAGGAAATTCCACTGGCTAGAGGAGGAGGAATGAGATGAGACAAAATTAACTCAGGTGTCTGTGAAAAAGGGTGGGGATGAGGTGGGGGAGGGAGAATGATTCATCATTATGACTAAGAGGAGCCAGTTCTTGTCATTAGAAACTCCAAGGAGTCCACAGTCCATATTTTTAGTCATTACTGAAGAGGAAGTGTATTTTTAATCAATTGAAAGTAAAACTTCAGGAATCCAAAGGTGAAACTTTCGATGGGATTCCCTAGGGCTTGAGATTGAAGTAAGTAAAATATATCTAAGGTATGGAGTTCCATTAGTAAGCCTCTGGGTTATTGTGTCGACATGACTTTTCCAAGAAAAACATGTAACCTTAATTTGAGCACAAATGCAAAGAGGGCTCTCACTTCATAAATGGACCTGTGATGACCAAGATAATCTTAATTTATACTTTCTTATCTCATTTTTCATGAGTTAAAAACAATGCCAGGACTGTTGTGACTGTGATGAGGATCATGGCAGTTAGGTGGCTCAGTGGATAAAATGCCAGACCTGAAGTGAGGAACATCTGAGTTCAAATCTGGCCCTAGATGTGACCCTGGTCAAGTAATAACAACTATTTGCCTCAGTTCCTTCTCTGTGAAATGGGAACATATTGGAGAAGGAAATTGCAAACTTCATGTACTTTTACAATTGGACAACAATGAACAACCAAACAACAAAAATCCCTGGCATTTAGCACAATGCCTAATACAGAGCAGGCACCTAAATATTTATTGACTGACTATTCCTAATTTGAGATTCTAGGAGGCTTCTTGATGGTCTTTCTAAGTCAAATATACCATTGATAAAAATGGTGGCCCAGGTTCAGTTTTATAAGGAATGGTCATTGATTAAGGGAAGTAGAGGAGACTTTGATATTGAGGCTGTTGGGTTGGATTTGACCAAGGATGGTTGATAATCTATTATACAATGGAAGGAGAACTATTATGGAGTCTGCGTTCAGTTTCCAGTTCTGAGAATTACCACCTGTGTGACCAGGAGCAGCTATTTAACCTCATTGGGTCCCAGTTTCCTCATCTGAAAGATGAAGGAACTGGATTTGAATGACCTCTGTGGTCCTCTCTGACTTTAGTCTTCTAAGCCTATGATCTATTAGGTTACTCTTGGAAATCTATGAGAGAATTTAATTTCTATTCAAATTGGAATACCTAGGAGCACTGTCTCTATAATCTGAACTTTTCCTGTAGATTTCTCTAGATATTTCTTAGTGACTGAGATGAACCAGGAAGTTTTCAAACCTTCTTTGCTTTCGGGCATTAGTGGAGTCTTAATGCTAAGCTTAATGGTTACTTCTTTTTGTATTTGCATGCTTATTGAATTTTAAAAATATAAATAGCATGTATTTTTTTCCAAATACATGTAAAGATAGTTTTCAACATTCATTTTTATAAGACTTTGAGTTGCAAATTTTTCTCTCTCCCCTCTCCTTCCTCAAGACCACAAGCAATCTGATATAGGTTATCTAGTGGTTACTTCTTATTACCACCAATGGTAACCCCACTATAAATCCAAAGATTGTACTGAATTTAATTAGTAATAATAAAGGTTGTTGCATTTTTACTGAATTGTGAACTGCTTCTGGCATCTCCAAACTTCTAGGAAGTGATTTGAGGGGATCCATTAACTTGGATGATGAAAAAAGTACATCTTTATTTTTATATAGTTTACTTTGGAATTTTACATATTTTATTTATGCATTTAAATATTTTTTTTTTCTGAGAAAGGTTCAATAGATTTCACCAAACTGAATAATGGTTCCATGACACAGAAAGAGTTAACCCTTGGTTTAGGCCAAGAATGAATGGCAGCTATTCAGATGGTAAATCACAGTATTTGTCCAATCTACTCTCTCCCCTAACAAGTGGCAGATTAGTTTACAGGTCATTGGCTGATAGATGGATGCCCTGCTTCATCTCTATGACTGATGAAACCCTACTTGAAGGCAGGTGCTATAGGACCTCATTGCAGTGTTCTACACTTAGGAGGCATATTGCAGTCGACTTTTCTCCTTGGAAGTTCAGATATTTTCCCAATCACCTATGAAACTCATAGGTGATGATGTCACCAGGAATTTTAAACTCAAGAAAAATTATTTATTTGAACTGTAGCATTTCAGATAATCTCTTGCAATCATGCTTCACTGATTCTTTTGGAAGAATCATAAATATAGTCATCTAATTTCCATAAACTGACCAGCAAGACCCCTATTGAATAGGGGTCAGCAAATGTTGTCTACAGGACAAATAGGTTTGGCTTCCTGTTTTATTATGACCCTGCTCTGGGAAAGGTTTTTACATTTTTAAAAAGCAATATGACTTTATTTAATGAAGCAAAAACCATTCTTAACTCCTGGGTAGCATTAAAACAGGTTGGGCTAGAGTCAGTCTTTCAGGGCAGGTTGTAGTATGCAGACCAATCTGTGTTAACTGCCCAAGATATACTGATAGACTTATATTATTGTTCTTTAGTAGATTAATCATGTCTGACTCTTCTTGATTCCATCTGGGATTTCTTGGTGAAGATATTGGAGTGGTTTTCTTTCTCCAGTTCCTATTACAGATAAGGAACCTGAGGCAAACAGGATTAAGTGATTTTCTGGGGTCATTTAACCAATAAGTATCTGAGGTCAAATTTTTAACTCATGTCCTCCCGACTCCAGGATCAGCATTGTATCACTGAGCTTCATATATTATATATATTATATGCAAAAAATATTCTAACTTTCTTCATGAATTACTTCTTCAGTCCAATCTATGTTTATTAATCATGCACTAAGTGTCAGACACTATGCTAGGCACTGGAGATACAGAGACAATAATGAAACAGTCCCTGCCCTCAAGGGAGCTTACATTCTACAATCCTGGAATTCCATTGAATAATAGGAAGAAAAATAGGATTCTAGGTAGGAATTTTTGTATTAATCAGGTCTCAGAAGCACTCTTAGGGTCATTTAGTACAATCTATTCATCTTAACGATGAGGAAATTGAAGTAACTTGCCCAGATTCATGCAGTTAGTATTTGGCAGGGATTTGACCTATGGTCCAGACTCCAAATCAAGTGCTTTCCCCACTCTACCAAAGTTATGGTTTCTATTAGGATCAAGTAGATATCATGAACAAATAAATTATGTGTATCAGCTTCTGCACTTAACTCAGGAGTATTCTGCCGACAAATGCTCAATTAATGTGTTTCCTTATTTTAATGAATTGAATTTGATCTGGAAAAATATATAATTCCTAGAAGAATGGTGTGGGCAGCTGGATAGAGTGGATGCAGTGGATAGAGCACTGGGCTTGGAATCAGGAAGACTCATCTTCCTGAGTTCAAATCTGACCTTAAACATTTGCTGTCTGTGATCTGTTGCAGACACAGTGTAACCCTAGGCAAGACAGTTAACCTTGTTTACTTCAGTTTCTTCATCTGTAGAAGAAGCTGGAGAAGGAAATGGCAAAACACTACAATGCCTTTGTCAAGAAAACCCAATATGGGGTTACCAAGAGTCAGCCACAACTCCACAAAAAAAAAGACACCAGAAGAAGGGTGTAATTTTGGACAGTTATGATACAGTGAAAAAGGTTTCCGAGAGTCTGAGTTTGCATCCTGCCCCTATCTGTCATTGTGTGACTTCAGGCAAGTCCATTAATCATGCTAGGCTTTTGCTACCTCATATGTAAAATGAGGGAATTGTACTCAGTAGCACCTCTAAATCTATCATCCTAAAATATTAATTAAAATATAGGGCAATAGGACAATAGGAAAACAGGATAATACTCATGAATTCCTCCAGGGTATTTGTGGCTTTGTTTGTAATGGAACTAGAAAGGTCAAGTAGTTCACTAAATCTCTTACCTTTCAGCCTTCCTTCACATTTGAGAATCAATCTCATTTTTAAAAGGCCTTCTGAGAAGAAAATTCCACATCCTCTTTTGGTAACTCAATTTGTTTTTCTGCAAAATTAAATTGTTAAGTAAGCATAGAATATTGACCCAGTTTCATGGAGAAGAATGGAGGATTTGAATTTTTCCTCCTTAGAAAACCTAGATAGAAATGATCTAAAATCAGAAACTGAGACCATCATCCCAAAGTATAATATTTAAGTATCATTCATGAGACTAATCCATTGTATTATTCCTCAAGACCCATCCATCATTTTGGAAGATGAATTAAAGTCTCTTACTAAAACTGACTTCACAAATATCATCCTCAAAATGGAGCCCCAGTGGTCTAGTAGAATATAACTTCTCTTAGTGGCAGATAAACATAGACATTTCTGTAAAACTTCACCTGATTCAACACAGTAGAAAGATAGCACCATTCGGATCAAGTTCTTTGTAGGCAAAGAAGAGAGTTTGGTACCTATTTTTTGTTGTTGTTGAGTACTTTCAATTATGTCTGACCCCTTTGGAATTTTCTTGGCAAAGAAATTGTAGTGGTTTGCCATTTCCTTCTCTAGCTCATTTTACAGATGAGGAAAGTGAGACAAATAAGTATAAGTGACTTTCCTGCAATAAGAGTTATTAAGTGTCTGATTTGAACCCCGTTCTTCCTGAGCCACCTAACTGCCCCCTAATAAGAATGAAATAAATGCTTTTGAATTGAATTGAGTTGTTATAAGGAGCAAATGATTTTAGGTAAAACCATTACTAAGTCTCAAATCACTTTATAAATTCAGATATCATCATTATTAATATTATTATTGATTTTAAGAAGGAAAAGAAGGAAGAGGAAGAAGACGGGGGTGGTGAAAAAGTTGCTCAAAATGAGTTCTGAATGTAATGTAGTTTTGTAACATTTCAGGGAAAAAGAGAGACCAAGTTGATGACTTTAATTGTCCTTACACAGCTGTCATCACTGATACATGAAGAGAATGTCCTTTTGTTCATAAACAAGGAGGGTGTTGTTATCATGATGCTTAATGAGCACTCATTAGAACCAGGTAGCCTGAAATGTTCCATCGGATTGGTTGATCTCAAAACAATTATGTCGACATCTGATTGCTTAAAGATGATCTTGTTGCTTACTTTTGCAACCTAACACCCCTAAAAAAAAAAAAAGCCAATACTAGTTTGACACACAAATGGACTTTTCGTTCATTTTAATGAAAAAAAAAACACCAAGTCCTCTGACAAAAGATAGCAATTTTCATTTCCTTATGAATCAGGTCTGCTATAAGAACATAGATCTAGAACTGAAAGAGCACCTTCAAAAACATATGATCCAACACTCTTAATTTCCAGAGAGGAAACAGACTCACGGAATTTAAGAGGTGGTGGACATTTTTTCCACCGGAAAACACTTGCTTGAATCTGTGGAAGAGAGGAAAAGCTTCCCAAGCTTCCTTAGCATCTCTGTATGTGCTCTTCTCCCACTGCCAAATATCTATTTTATTAATTTAATACTTATATGTATACTTGTAGATATGTAAGATTCTTGAAAGTAGGTTTTATTTCATTTTCAGCACCTGGAACAGTACTTGACCCACAGTAGGTGCTTTTGCTTGTTGAGTGAGAGTTTAACTTGATCTTGTCTTTCTTGTTCACCAAGAAATCTAACCCCTTCCCCAAAAATCCAGCTTGGAAGGCAAGAAATGATTTTAATCTGCCTACATTATATTAACCAGGAAGAACATGGCAGATAATTGATCACTGAAATACAAGAATAGAATTTAATTAGCTCAGTTGCAATTTGACCAGAATCTGCAGGTTGACACCCCTGAGCTTATGAAAAGTGTCCTGGAATGTGTAATAAGTGGTCTGCATTTTCAAGTTGTACCTCATCCCAAAGTGATAACACTCTATCCTAATAGCGCCTCCCTTGGCCTTCCATGCAACATGCTGAATCACCCTCTAGGGCAGAGTGCTGAATGCTGACTCATCAGTACCACCTCCCAAGTACTGACCCAACCCTTGCAGGTTTTCCCTCCAAACCTGGACCCCACCTTATTTATCTTTGGAAAGCTGACTTAAGCACCACTTGGGATGTTGGAATGTGTATAGGCCACTTGTCTCCAGGTGGTAAATAAAGGCTCAATTTCTTTTCATGCCAACACATTTTAATAAAATCAATTTATTATCATAGAATTTTAGAGTTGGATTTCAGAAAACATCTAATCCAAGTAGATAATCTTGTATTTCAGATAAGGACACTGAGGTGATATCACAAGCTGTGTCAGAGCTGGGGTTTAGTCTTAGAATCATAGAATTAGATCTTTCGAATTAGGAAGAAACCCTGTTATTAATATTGTTCAGTCATTTTTTTAGGCATGTCCAACTCTTTGTGATCCCATCTGGGGTTTTCTTGGGAAAGACCCTGGAGGGATTTGCTATTTCCTTCTCCAGCTCATTTTACAGAAGAGGAAACTGAGGCAAACCAGGTGAAGTGACTTGTACAAAGTCACACAGCTAGTAAGTGTCTGAGGCTGAATTTGAGCTTAGGAAGATGATTCTTCCCATCATTCTAATCATTGTATCACCCAGATGATCCCCTTGTTTTAGAGGTGAGAAAATTGGTAGGGGGTAGGGGAGAAGAGGGGATTGACTTTGCCCAAACTCATATAAATAGTGAGTAGTAGAGCCATAATTTAAATCCTACTTCTCTGACCCCAAATCTAGGATTGAATCCTGGTCTTCTGATTTTGAGATTAGTCTTTTTTTCAATATCTTGTTTTAATTCTCTATTCTAATGGAGAAAAAAACAGGTTTTCAAAACTGATTAACAAAGCAACTGAATCTGTCAGTTTATGCAGTACCCCATTCCCAAAGTCCGCTATCAATGAAAGGGCATCATTGGACCTCTGAAGCCCAGGGAGGCATTGTACTGAATCTGGGAAATGCTATCTTTTATTATTATTTTCATTTACCTTATTGTGGATATTGTTTTGCTCTGTTTACTTCACTGTATCAACTCATATAAGTCTTCTAAATTTCTTATAGCCATTATTTTTATGGCACAATAATATTCTACTCATGATAATAGCTCATGACTTAAAAGTTTGTATAGTGTTTACCTACATTCTCATGTTATCCTCATAAAAAGCCTATGAAATAAATGTTGTTATCCCTTTTTTATAGAGGTTCAGAGAAGGAAAATGGAGGTAATCTTAAAAGGAAGCCCCTTTCAGAATCGTACCACACACACCAGGGACATCATAATAGCTTTCAATTTGTTTAACCATTCCCCAACTGATAGTATTTATTTGTTTACAGTTTTTGGCTACCCCAAAGAAGTGTTGCCATGAATTTTGGCACTTGTAGAACTTTTTTTTTTTTCCTACACTAAATACTACAGGGTTTCTGTCCAATCATGGAATCATCATTACTAAGTTTTTGTGTGTTCTTTCCCCCTACACTAAAACACTTTCTCATTATAATTGACTCTATGTGTTTGTTGCTCTCTTTTAAAATATCTATTGTTTTTCTTTAAATTTTGAAGCATAAAAATAAAATAAAACAAACAAAACTTTGAAAGCATGATTTGGATCTTCTTTGGATGGTGATGAAAAAATCAGGATACTTTGATATATGGTAGATATGTAGATATATAAAAAAAAATCCATGTCAAATAAATGGAGATAGATCCAAAGAAAGAAAGCTAGTTAGAAACAAAACTTGATTCAGTTCCTTCTCTGTAAAATGAGCTAGAGAATGGAAAAGGCACACCACTCCAGCATTCTTTCTAAGAAGACCCCATTTGGAATCACCTAGAGTAGGACATATTGGAAAAACAACCCAACAATAATAACAGTAGTCATTTTACAATCTAATTTCTTACTGTACTTGATGGATCTGTAGATACCATAGAAATGAATCAGTTATAACTTTTTCTTACTATTGAATGATGGAATCCAAAGACAGTTGAGAGATGTTATTCTTGTTTGTTTGAATTTATTAGATTGAAGTTATTGAAGATTAAAAAGACAATCTGCTTGGATGATTTAATCCAAGTAATAGTATATCTAGATCAGAACTATTCTGTGGGTTCTATATAGTTAAGTATCATTTTTTTTGGAAGAGATAAACACCACCAAAGTAGTTAGGTGGTGCAGTGAATAGAACCCTGGACTTGGAATCTGGAAGTCTCTGTGTGACTCTGGGCAAGTCACTTAACCTGTTTTCTCAATAGTAATAATGGGAAACAATAATAATAGTGCCATCCTCCAAAGGTTGTTATGAGGATCAAATGAGAAAGCATTTGTGAAATGCTTTGCAAACCCTAAAATGCTCTGTAAATTACTAACTATTCTTGTTAATCAAATTGACATCCAATGGGCTGGAGTTTTCTATTGTTATTGGGTTAAAGAAAGCAATGTCCCCCTAATTCATCATAGCAGAGAGAAATAAGTACATACTCACCAAATGAACTTCCTGGATTGAACATTTTTCTGGCATTCCAACTGTAAACTTTCTGAGGAAAGACTTCTCCAAGTATTTTTGTTTTATTTTTTGTTTGTTTTTAACAAAAAAGCAATGAAGTTCTTGCTTTGGGGGTTTTGTGGTGGTGTATGGGACAAAATGAACTTGAAACATCCCCATCTAGCCCTTTGCATATTATATATTACAATGGATGTTCCAAAAATTATACATTATACAGGGACCAATCTTTAAAAGTTCATCCATAGAAGCGCAAGCTTTGGTAGCTCCTACTAGAATAGAAAAGTTTTGAGTGCAGACCAGGGGAAAGAATTCTAGATTTGAAGTTTGGGTAACTTTTTCAAATCCTGGATTTCCCATGTACTTGCTGTGTGACCTTGGGCAAGTCATTCTTTTTTTTTTTGTTCTCAGTTCCTCCTTTTTAAAAATGAAGAGATTTAATTCAATGATCTCTAAAGTTTCTCCCAGTTTGAAATTCTTAATGAAAGCTGCTTCTACTACTCTCCCCTTTTATCTTCCCCTTCACCATGACAGATTCTTATTCCTTGACCTCTTTCTTGATCCATCCACCCTCCACAGTCTGACATTGTTTTGTTTATGATCAATCCTTCCCAGAATCTTGCCTCCCTCTAATCCCCTCCTCTCCCTTCTCCCAGTTTCTTCATTGAGATGACTGTGTTTCTGTACCATATATTTGTGTTTCCCTCTATATGTTGTTTATGTGTGTATGTTTAACCCAATGAACTTGATGGACTGTGTATTCAGTTTCTAAGGACCAGTCTAAGTATTCAGAGACTTATTTATCATGAAAGGGGTGACTCCCAGGCCATGAATTTTTTTTTTTTTTGGCCACAGTCTTCATGAAGACTACCTATTAAAACATAGATGAGCATGTAATCTATGTCAGTGAAATGAGTATCCACCTTGATGTCATCATAGATACTTGTAGTATACATACAATGTCTTATACCCTACTACTCCAATGGATTGTGCTCTTATAAATGCAAACATTTCTTCTAACAATGAAAACCATAGTCCATCTATGTACCTGCCCATCTCATGTGATTCCTACATGCTCCTCCCTTGAATCATCCATTAGAGGGAGGAGGGGAAGCAAGAGTCTAACCAATATGCTGAAAATCTTGACATATGTGTACCAAAGTGGGACATAAACCCTCTATCTGATATCTCTCAGTCTTGCTTTATGATTTGACTCCCTGCCTTTCGAGTTATATGTTTATGATGCTATCTTCTATGCCATTTTCATCATTAATAAGCTACTACTGCTTGTTATAAACTCTACTATTTGTCCCTCCATTTTCTCTTGGATGATTCACAATTTTGTTTCCTAAGAGACCCATGATATTCCATGATTTGTAAGCAAACGGCGGCATCACAAGAAAATTATTAGTTGTTAAAAACGTTGTGCATTTCAGGGTAAAAGTCCCCATTTAGGTAATTTTTTTAAACTTTCTATTTCCTCTACTGTAAATGACTTTTAAACTTAATAGTATAGAGAAAATGGACTTATGACTCATGGGTCATGTGTTCATTGCAACCATATTCATTTACTTTCGATCTTGGTTATCTCATAAAGGAAATAACTCAGGGAAGGGGGAAAAAATCAAGGCGAGTAGAAGAGAAAAGAAAAGTTACCTGAATAAGTACTTTTTTTTTTATTCAGACTGGTGATTTCATTGATGTAGGAGAAACTTGATAAAACAAAACAGAAACTTATCTTCAATATTTGGTCTAGAGAGTAGCTTGGGGAAACTTGTCCAGGGTCATAGCCAATATGTTGTAACCAAGGAAGAAGCTGAACCCTGTTCTTCCTTACTCTGAGGCTGGTCCTTAATCCCCTGCTCTACGGTACCTTAATGGATGCTTTTCCTTTTCAATAATTATTTATGGTTGTAGTGCTTTCCTCTCCTTCCTTAGGAGTTGTGGAAGGGGAGGCCAGCATTTAGCTCTCCCTTGTACACTTAAAGGGAAATATTTCAACCAATGGATGTACCCAATAATTTAAGCAGGATCTTGCCACCATAGTCCCTACCTGTCTTTTCACATCTGTTCACTGGAACAGATATGTTGTAATTTCTCAAAATTTGTCTTCCTATTATTATGATTTTTTACAAATATAAGCTACTGTAGTCATCATGTATATTTTTCTCCAGGTTCTGACTAAATCTTTCTGGCTAGTTTTTAAAAATTTGTTTTGTATATAAAGATGTCAAATGATAGAGGAAAAAACTGTTGAGGCAACTTGGCATAGTGAATGGACCACTGGATTGAGCTAAGCTTAAATCCTATCTCATTAGTGATGGACAATTTATTTATTTATTATTTTTTTTTTTGCTTTTTGCAAGGCAATGGGGTTGTGACTTGTCCAAGTTCACACAGCTAGGTAATTATTAAGTGTCTGAGGCTAGATTTGAACTCAGGTCCTCCTGACTTCAAAGTCAATGCTCTATCCACTGCACACCACCTAGCTGCCCCCAGTGATAGACATTTTACTAGTTGTGTCCCTAGGTAGATCATTTCATTCCTCTAAGTCTTAATTGCTCATCTATAGAATGTATGCAAAATTAGCACCTATTTCTCAGGATTATTGTAAGAATCCCATAAGATAATATTTATTAAACTTTAAATTTGTTAAATTTGTTAAACTTTAAAAAGCCATACAACTCTGAACTATTCACCTTCAAATTTATTTATTTATTTATTTCAATTAACAAAATCTATTTTCTATCTCTTCACCTCCTCCCCCACCATTTGTGGGAGTAGGGGAAAGAAAAACAAGTTCCTTTTTAACAAATTGGTACAATTAAGTCAATCAAATTCCTTCATTGGTCATGTCCCCAAAATACATGTCTCTGCAGTTCTGCAGTGAATCCATTACTTCTCTGTCAAGAGATGAGTAGCAGGGTTCATCATCATGATGGTCATTATGCTGATCAGAGTTCTCCAGTCTTTCAAAATTATTTGTTTTTGAGAGCTCAAATCAATAAAATAGCCATGGTCACAGAGGATCAGTGATAAACTATGCCACCTAGCTCCTGACAGAGAAGTGATGGAGTGAGGATACAATATATTTTTTGCACATGGCTAATTTGCTTAACTATCCATATTTGTTACAAGAGTTTTGTCTTTCTTTTCTTTTTCTATTCAGTGGAAAAGGGAAGTGGTCAAAAGAAAAAAAAGATTTTTGCATATTTATCAATTAAATTTCTGTTAATATTTTAATTTTTTAAAAAAAATTTAAATAAAAAATATTTTAAAATAAATTTTTAAAAATTGTTTTTATAATGTTGTTATTGTATAAATTGTTCCTCCTGTGAACGGATTTTAAATTCTCACAGTTTAGAGGGTCTGGGACAAGACTGATCTGTCTAGGTGTTTGATTTCCCTATAGCCTACTTGTAAGAGGAAGGACAGATCATAACAGTCTAAAAACTCTGTTCTCTATGGGAGAAAATGGGCCCCACTGAAAAACAAGCCAGCCTCACCTGGGGACTTGAAGAATGTCAGGGCCATTTACAGAGTGACACAGTCATGCTATAATTGACCGGACACATTCCAGAGTTCATGGTTGTTGTGTAACATCAACATATCCAGGGGTGGCTGAAGGCACGAGGCCACACACACCCTAAGTGTGCGGTTGATGCATATGGAGCCACACCCCTAGGAATGTCTGATTGCTTAAATGTTCTCTCTCTGTCTCTCTCTGTCTCTGTCTCTCTGTCTCTCTCTCTCTCTCTCCTGACAATGCCGTGCAGGAGAACAGGCCCAACTGGAGGGTTAACTCTATTTTAGGGGATGACAAATTTATTAAGCTGATTGGGTGAGAGTGCTTATTTTTCCTCCTCCCACTTCTCTGTTTTTAAGGATAAGCTGCAGGGAGTATTTGCTCAGGATTGATTTGAATGAGGAAGTGCTTACTAAGGACTAAACAAGACTTTGATTGGGGTCTGAGGAAAATCTGCTAACCCAATTGTCCCTTTACTCATCATGCTCTTAAAGACTTGAGGGAGTCAGAGAGGACATTCCATTGAGAGGGAGGAGGAGACAAGATGTCGGCTGTAAATTATATGTCCCATGGCCTAGGAGGCTTGTAAACAGCTCCGGAGTTGAGTGTTATTTTCATTCCTGACTGGTTTGGTGGTGCAAATAACAACTCCATAAACTAGTGAAGCCCAGCGGAAATGTAGATGACAGAGATCCACCAAGGTGCTCCAAGGCCAGCTTAGGAAAATTCAGGACTAGATGAACTGGAACCCTCCCTCCCATTCAGTAGTAGTCAGTTTGGTTGGTGCCTCAACTTTGAGCAGATAAAAGCTTGTATGGAAATTTAACTTTATAACCTGAACAAAACCAAAGCCACTCACTTTGAGTGACATGAGGAAGTGACAGTCCAATGACTGTAAAACTGCCCCAACCAGACAAGCCATGCTCTTCTCACTGAGCCTTTTCCTTTCACTCTATGGTAGAGTATTTACATCCTACACAGCCTGGGTATATATACTACTAGGTGATTCTCAAACTAAAACAGGTCAGAGGGTCATGCTTTTAATGAGAGTAACTCCTTTGTATAGTGTAAAGTACACAAAGTGCTTTTTTTGAAACAGTTCTGTGAAGTAAGAAGTTGAAAACCCTGGATTTGGAGGCAAGAAAAACCTAGGTTCACATCTGGCCTCTTAACCTTGCTAGGTGCATGACTACAAGCAAGTGACTCCACCGAGTCTCCATTTCCTCATCTTATAATAAATAGACTTAGGGACCTGAGATAATATCTTCATCTTGCAGATGAAGAAACTGAAGCCCAGAGAGGTTAAGTAGAATTTTCCAAACTCACATAGGTAAGCAAATGGCAGAGTTGAGGTTCCAATTTTCTAAGATCAGAACTCTTACCACCACAATACACAACCACATTACCTTTCTGTAAAATCTAAAAAATGATACCCAGAATTTTTACTGTATGGGGTTGCAGAAGGTTAAAATTAAAAATAATGTCTATGAAGCATCTTTATACACCTTCACCTACAGAGTGCTATTATAATGTCAATTATAATCATTATGCCCATTTTACAGATGAGAAAACTAAGTGAGACTCAGAAGTGAGCTGACTTGTCTATCATTGTACAAAGCCAGTCTTCAAATAAACATCTACTGTGTTCTGGGTCCTGTGGATGCAAAGAGAGAGAGAGAGAGAGAGAGAGAGAGAGAGAGAGAGAGAGAGAGAGAGAGAGAGAGAGAGATATTTTCCCTTATCCTCAAGTAGTATGCAACAAAATTTTCTTGCCTCTGAGACCAGAGTTCTTTCCACAACTTCTGAGACATAATTGAGCATGTTGATGCTATTGTCCTTTCTTTTGTGTAAGTTCCTTCCTGGTCCTCATTCTTAGAGAGACCATGAATACAGGAAGCTACTATAAAAGCAAGCTTGGTTGGTCTGTAACCAAGATGTTTAATTTTTAAAGCTTTTTCAAAGCCTGGCTCCAAATTTATTATATATTACTCCTCATCCCACATTCAACCATCTAGCCAAACTGGTCTTTTTGATGTCCCCCACACGTGGTGTGCCATCTTCAACCTTAGTGCTTTTCCATTACTGGAATGCCTCCCCTTCGCCTCTTAAAATTTCTCTTCAAAAGTCTGCTCAAGAGCCTGAAACTCTTGACCCCAACCTCTATAGATTGTCAAATTTTCAGACTAAATGTTAAAATCTCAGAAATCAGTTTGCTAAAATGTCCATTTAAAGGTAGCTAGTAAGTGTTTGAAGTTGGATTTGAACTCAGGTCCTGCTGACTTCAGGACTGATGGCCTATTCAATTTACTTCCTAGCTGCCCTCAAACTTACATTATTTTTAGCAAGTCAGTTGTTAAAAACTTACCAGTATACCATTGTCTCACTCTCCCCCCACCCAATTCTACCTTGAACTTATTTTGTATATATTTGTTTCTATATATGTCACTTCTATGGAATATAGCTATTTGAGAGTAGGAACTGCTTCATTTTTTTCTTTATAACCTTAGCACCTATTAATATGGTGACTGGCACATTGTAATAAATGCTTGAGAGTTGATGGTGCTAAAAGATCCGGAAAGTTGAGGAGATATATGGAACTCAGACCAGAGCAACGGGTATTATAAACTTGGGTCATAAGCGCCCATACCTTATAACCTCCCCTCTTCATCTCCCAATACCACTCCTGCCCACCCCAAGTTCAGGGTGGAAGGGGACTTTCCCTATGTAACCGCTACGGTCTATGGTGGTGAAAAAATTTGATGACAAAAGGAGCTATGTGGTTTTTGCTCTATCAGAAGCACAGGAAAAAAAAAAACAACAGGCAGCTTATGGGGGTGGGTGGGAAGGTCAGTAGGGAAAGAGGTCTGTACAGCCCCAGTATAGAGCTAGATGGACTAATCAGTTGGGCCTCTTCTTCCTAAGAGTTTGCACTGGTCTGTTCCCACCCCTGAAATCTGACTTACTTCTTTGGAAAAAAAAACAAATTGCTAAGGGGCCTGAGTGGAGACCTGAGTCCAGGATGTCCTTGAGGAGAGGTGGGAGGAGATGAGATGGGTCAGTATCTCTCCAAAATGAAAATCTCCCTTTCCTAAAATCTCCTTTTATAGTAGATCCCTTTCGAATTCTCATTTCTTAGCATTAACCAAGAGCCTGAATTTGAAAGCAGTGTTTTCAGGCCAATATCCATTATTTCTAAGTTCTCACTTGGTTTTCTGAGGAGGCCCCAGTCTCTTAAGAGCATATAATTCTTCAGGCTGCAGATGGACAATAATGTATTATGCTATTATGTTAAAGTTGGGATTAGAGGTTGAAACAGCTGTAACCCATCTAGTATAGGCCTAAAATGGTGTGCTTTGGGGAATGTAATTTTTGGTCTGGAACCCACATGTAGGTCGGAACCAGAGAGGACAAAAACCACCAATTTGAGGCAACCAGACTATAAATCTTCTAGGGTTTTTGTGGATTGCAAAATCTTTGTAACAGGTGAGAATATTGAAAGGCTTCAGATGATCCTTTGGGTGGGGGGGTATCATGCCTACTGAGACTGCAAGGTTAATAAAGAGGAAAAGGGTACAGTAGCTGCAGTTCTTCAAATTTATTCTCTGTCTTCCAGATATGCAGATTACTAATAAATAGAAAAATTTGCCTCCTAAACTTCAGGAGAGACAATCTATTTTCTTTGCCCTCACACTGAGATTAATGCATCTTTTACAAGCCCCCCCCACTCTCCATACACATTTCCTTTGATGGAAATATATCTTGTAAGCTTGAAAGCTAGATGAATTCTAAAAGCAGTTTATCCAAAATGTAATCCAGGAACAATCAGGGAATTTTGCAATTGGCCAGGTGGCACAGCAGATGAGAGAACTGGGCCTGGAGTCAGGAAGACTCCTGAGTAAAAAAATCCTGTTTTAGACACTTAGTAGCTGTATAACCCTGGGCAAGACACTTAACCCTGTTTGTCTCAGTTTCCTCATCTGTAAAATGAACTGAAGAAGGAAATGGCAAAGCACTCCAGTGTCTTTGCCAAGAAAACCCTACATGGTGTCACAAAAAGCCTGACACAAATGAACAACAAAAAAGTCTGTCTGAGGACAGTAACATATTCTTTTGCATAGAATAATGAAACCTCCGAAAACTGCTGCAAGGTTTGGATGTTCTCTGTGCCTCAGTTTGTTATTTTTGGAGTTACTAAAATGAATCGTATCCTTCTCTAAAGGCCAAATGATGATTTGAGGACAAGACCCCTGAAGACTCTCATCATAAAGTATCCCCTTTTTAGTTTTTTCATGGTCTGGTGATTGGCCATCTCAGGACAGTTCCAAAATTAATAAAAAAAAAAAAGATACATTTGAAATGAACTCAGCTACAGGTGAGAGACTGGTATAACTGACTTCAAAGTTAGATATAGAGTAAGTCAGCCATAGTTCTCTAAGACTATATGTTTCCTCATCTCTTTGCTGACATGTCTGCAGAACTTGTTAAAAAAGGAAAAACTAGGGGTGGCTAGGGGGGGTTTAGTGGATAAAGCACCGGCCCTGGAGTCAGGAGCACCTGGGTTCAAATCCGGTCTCAGACACTTAATAATTACCTAGCTGTGTGGCCTTGGGCAAGCCACTTAACCCCATTTGCCTTGCAAAAAAAAAAAAAAAAAAGAAAAGGAAAAACTTCTGACAAGGGAAAAATAGATTGCCTTCTGTGTGTGGGGGGGGAAGCAAGATTAGGGGAAAAATTATAAAATTCAAAAATAAATAAAATCTTTCTTTTATTTAAAAAATAAAAATGGGGGCAGCTAGGTGGCACAGTGGATAGAGCACTAGCCCTGGAGTCAGGAGTACCTGGGTTCAAATCCAGCCTCAGGCACTTAATAATTACCTAGCTGTGTGGCCCTGGGCTTAACCCCACTTAACCCCATTGCCTTGCAAAAAAATAATAAAATAAAAATGAAAGGGAAAGACTTCTGACAAGGAAAAGGATGTTAATTTAATGCTCTATAAAATTTTGCAATTTTGGCAAGCTTTAAATAAAAACAAAATAAATGCTCAAATTCAGCAATAGGACTATTGTCTGACTACTCTAGAGATTCCCATGTCAGGTTGCTTATATTCTGTTCCCAGTTCCAATAATGACCCGTTGGGTGACTTTCCAGTCTGCTATATAACCTCTATCTACCTTGATTTACCCATCTCTACAATGGGTTATATTGAAAGTTTGGAGAGAAAAATTCTTCAGGATATCACAACCCTAGAATCAAAACATTAGCACATTTTGTCTCATGTCAAGGCTAACGCGGAAGTAAAAACACTGGGAAGTATACTTTTTCATCAAATTTTTCTTATTATCAACAGATGAAAACTCTTACCTTGGTCTTAATAGCTCATACCAAGGTCTGTTTGGATCTTTAAGGAAAACCTTAGCAATTATTGGCCAGATTCTGTTGCAGAATAACCTGATCTTTCAAAACCAAGCAAAAGCTAGTGGACATTTTTATTCTTTCTTTCACTGTACAAGCACCCTTTGTCTTAGATTACCCACTTAGGGGAATTGTCTCTGTCAAATAATTTCTTTAGCCATTTGGTATGTTTCAGGGCCACCTGGTCCTCCAGGGCCATCTTCATCAGCCAGTGTACTCAAAAGTGCCAAGCTCATTTTAATATTACTATTTATATAAAAAGATAATTAGAAAGGTAAAGCTGACAACCCTTCCCCCAATCCCACCAAAGTCCCCATAAAATAATGCTTATTATAGTCCTAGCTCACATTTGTAGTGCTTTCTGGTTTATAACCCTTTGAAGTATAGCAGTACAAACACTGTTACCCTAATAGAATGTAAGCCTCTTGAGGTCAGGGACTATTTCATTTTGTCTTTGTGAAGCTAGCACTTGAAACAGTGTCTAACACATAGTAGGTGCTCATTAAACGCTTATTGAACTAATGAATGACTTCCTGTTTTACATGGGAAGAAAGCCAGATTCAGAAACATCAAGTGACTTATTAGCTCTTGGTCTCATAGATAGTAAACATTAGTTCAGTCTCAAATTCTAGACTTGGGACTTTTTTCTTTATACTCTGCTTTTCCCTCAACATAGCCTATTCCAAAATTAAGGGCTAAATGGTTTTAGATTATCCATAGTGCATCATTCTTCTAAGGACCCAGATAAGTGAGAGACAATGACATTGAATAGCAGAGTTGTATATGAGGAAGGCTAGTGAATTTGAAGCCAGGAAAGGTCTGGGCTTGAGAAGATTCAAGGGAGCATGGATGTAGTGGAAAGCATTATGCTAGATATAGAGCACTGATGATAACATTTTGGCCTTGTCCTCATCTGTAAAATGGGGTACTGAATATGAAAAAGTATTCCCCCCAAAATTCCCATGTACATATATATACAAATATATATATAAAATCTCATAATTCATGTCATTTCCCCCATCAAAACGTAGATTCTTTGAGTGTAGGGAATGTTTAATTTTGTCTGTTTCTTGAGGATTGTAATATAATAGGCACTTGATTCTTTTGATAATTTGATGATTATTAAGGGTATTTACAGTTCTGAATCTATGATTCCATGAATCCTACTTTCAAGTCTTACTATTTTTTGGCCATAAATTTAATATTTTAAACCTTATTTTCTTTTGTAAGACAGGAGAATAATAATAGTCTTTACCAGAGATGAAGAAAGCTTTGTATTTGAAACCTAGGGAACTGTGTGGGCAAAGATTCAGAGACAGGTCTGGGTTGTGGCAGATAGTCCAGTTTGGTTGAAATATAGATCACGGGATGAAGAGAAGTATGAAAAAAGGGGACACTAAATCATGAAGAACCTTGAAATGTCATCGTAAGGTGTATGGCTTTTATTCAGGGGGCAATCAGAGGCCATTAAAATGTTTTAAGCACTGAGTGTTAGATCTGTGCATAAAGAAAATTAACTATGCAGCCATGAGTTATGAAAGGAATGAATTGGCATAGGGAAAGAGAGGAGGTTAGAAGACAGTTGTCTGGGTGGGTGGAGGCAATGAGATATTCATATAGGATATGATGAATGAAAAGTTTTACAGAGGTAGCATCAACAGAAACTTGGTTCTGCATTGGATATGGAAAAACAGAAACAGACAAAGACAAAAAGTCAGAGAGACAGAAGTAGAGACAGAGAGAAACAGAGAGACAGGCAGATAGATAGACATAGAGACAGATTATCAGAGAGAGACAGAGACAAAAAAAGAGAAAGCAAGAGTGATAGACACAGAAATCAAGGGTAGACAGTCCGAGACAGACAAAAAAGAGAAAGCAAGAGGGATAGACACAGAAATCAAGGTAGACAAGAGTTATACAGAGAGACAGACACGAAAACAGAGAGGAAGTGAGAATGACAAAAGGACAGAGACAGAGAGAGGAGAAAAAAGAGAGAGTTAGATAGGGAGAAGGGGAAAGAGAAAGAAAAAAACACAGAAAGAAAATTAGAGAGAAACAGCGGGGAGAGAGAGAGAGAGAGAGAGAGAGAGAGAGAGAGAGAGAGAGAGAGAGAGAGAGAGAGAGAGAGAGAGAGAGAGAGAATGGGGAAAAAAAAAAGGTGAATGGGTGATGGGTAAAGCCAAGAATGAGAAGAGAAAAAAAGTGTTTTGGGGGAGAAAGATCGGCTTGGTTGGTCTGAGACACAAGTTTTAGGTGCTATTGGAATCTTCTAATCTAGTTGAAAACCCAGAATTGCATTGTTTATGAAAGATGTTCCCCACGCTGTCGTGGGCGCCTGTCCAGATCCTTACAATCGCTTCTCTTCCTGAGTACTGAGGTGAGGGTGAGGGGCGGTGCACAGGAGGAGGAGGAGGAGGAGGAGGAGGATCATCATACTGGCAGGACCAGTCTACTTCCCTCGGTGCTCTCAGCACTTCCTCAAACATGCAAAGGAGCATAGGGAGTGCTGCCGCAATTGTCATTTGACTAACTGGGTCTGAAACCAGACTTACAGCTCAATAGAATCTTCTTTAAGATAGCTCTAAGCACAAGTGGTCAGCACAGGCAGGGGCAACAAACATGCCAATGACAGCTGTCCTCCTGAGGAAAATACCAAGTGATGAAAGAGAGAGACAGAAACAAAGGGAGAGAGAGAGACAGAGACAGAGACAGAGACAGAGACAGAGACAGAGACAGAGAGGCAGAGATAGAGACAGAGAAGAGATACACAGAGAGACAAAAATTATTTATCACCTCTTTTGATCCTCAGACACCCAGTAAGGTAGTGACCATTGTCACCTTTTAAGAGATAAGGAAACTGAGTGAAAACCCTTGTCCATGATCACACAACTGGTAGGTGTCTAAGTCTAAGGCTAGCCCTTCCATTCATGATTAAGCCTCTTTATATATCTGATAGCTAGGTAGAGCAGTGGATAGAGTGCCAGACCTGGAATCAGAAAGACCCAGGTTCAAACCCGGCCTCAGACATTTATTGTGTAGTCCTGGGCAAGTCATTTCACCCTGTTTGCCTCAGTTTCCTCATTTTTAAAATGATCTGGAGAAGGAAATGGGCAAGTCTCTTGGCCAAGAAAACCTTATATGGGGGTTGGGGAGGTATAATGAAGAGTAGAACATGACTGTAAATGACTGAACAGCAAATGCACTAACCACCATACTAGATGGCTGACAGGAGAAGGGTATAGATCTAATCCATCTCCAAGCTTCTCTCTCTTTCTTTCCGTCTCCTTTTCTATGTCTCTCTCTCCTTCTCTCCCTCTCTCTTTAGTCTCTATCTTTGAAGATATCCCATCCTTCTCCTCCACCGCCTCCTCCTCTGGGTGTGCATATTTCTGTACTCTTTCTTCTCTGAAGGAATTTCACTTGAACTGTGCTGTCAGCAGGAAGGATTAGATGAGAAGAATCATGTTTTTGGGGGTTCTGAGACCACATGTCTCTCTGATCAAGAGTAATCACAGTGAAACTCAGCACTAAAGTAGAAAACACTGGCCGCCCACAGGAACTGCAGTTGTGCACCCACCGGCACAATGTAGGTTAGTAGCAAAGCTGCTTCAACGCAGAGGCCTTGAGCTTCCATGAGCTCGTGACTCAATCATGACTGGAAATAGGATTGCTTTTTCACTCACTGTTTTTAACGGTTTATTCATATAGCAATTTTTCACTTTTCATTTATTTTCATATCTCCTCACAGTCTTCTTTTATGCCTCCACCTTACTCTTACTCAAACTCCTTTCTGTTCAGTTTTTCTCAATTCCCTTTATTAATTCCAATCTTTAGATGGTCAAGGCCTTCTTCCCTCAGTTAACTGAAAAGTTGCTTTGTAATATTTTCTCTTATGAGTCTCAATTCTAAATTCATTCTCCTCCTTTCACTACCAGTATATTTGCCCTTCTTTTCTTTTTTAAGGGTGTAAGGAAAAGTAATTGAATTCTCTTGAAATATTATTCACTCAAAAGCTAACAGATATTACTTTTACTAAAAATAAAAAAATAAAAAAATCAATAAATACCTCTCCCCTCCCATGCAACAGAGAGACAGAATATTGAAGCAGAACACTGAATACATTTTCATCCAAGGGCAAAAATATTAATTAAAAACATCAATATGAACATCATTGGCTCAAAAATCTAATAGATCCTTTGCTATACACATACAAGTGAACATTTTATATCTATCTAGCTAATCTTCTATTTATTCATCTGTATATATGTATCTCCCTCCTCCCATACAGGCCCCCATGAAAGATACACCAAAGAAAACAAAAAATTAAGAATCATAGAAAGGAATGTTGGGGATGGCAGAAACTCTTTAAAGTACAGGATCTCACACCCTTATTTTACCTGACTCCAAGGTACTTGAGGCTCAGAAAAATTAAAGAGCCTTATCTATATCATAAAGATTCTTTCTGGCAGATCCACAACTAGATTTAGGGAATTCTGATCCTTTTCCCACTGGCCCCTCCATGTGAGAGAAAGATAGAAAATTTCTTAATAAGAGTCAAATCTCATGAATATTTTTTTAAGTTCTGATCCATGGAAGACCACAGTGATAATTATAATACAGGATTTAAAGCACATCTTTTTTTCTGTTCTTAGTCCCTTAGTCTGGGAGAATCTATGAACCCTTTCTCAGTATAATGTTTTTAAATGGATAAAATCAAATACATAATGTCTATTAGTATACAATTGTCAGAATATTCTTTAAAAAGTTAACAGGCCACAGGCTAAATATTCCTTCCTTAAAGTAGAAATTTTATCAATCTCTTTTGTGTAAAGTCTACTTCTCCCCTCTTCCTAATCCTTTGCCCTATCTCCCATGGGGATGATTCCTAATATCCCACGGGTTAAGGGCTGCCTCTCTTGAGCTATTACCATATGACTTCCTAATATAGTTGGCACTGTATGGAGAAGCCTCAGCTTTCAAGGTCTCCTAGGACCAGAAATTTTGACCATTTGTTTCAACAGATTAACAATATAATACAACAGGGTGGGATTCCTAACGTGTTGGATTGAAATAATTCTCATAGAACTAGGCATGAGTACTCTTACCTTGTAAGGAAAGACATGTTCTATTTAAGCAGATGGGGCAGGGAGTGGGGTTACCCTGATCATGGTCATTACCTATACATTCAGCTGACTCTTGTCTATAAATTAAATAAACATACTAGACTGAGAGATCCACAGAAAGTAAATAGAATCAGCATCCTAGACTAAATTCCTAACTTATTTGAAAGACTAATGATTAGAATTAATCCTATACTAGCAATCTAGAAGAGGCCTAAAGGTAACTTGTCCTTTTCTGCCAAGCAATCTTAATCTTACTGGAAATCCATAAAGGCAAACCCCCCAACTTCAGAGGTAATTCATTTTACTGGGGTACAGTGCTCATAGGTTGGATATTCTTTTTTAATTTTTTGGAGGCAATTAGTGTTAAGTGACTTGCCCAGGGTCACATGTCTAGAAAGTCTTCTTGATTACACAGCCAGGTACTCTGTCCACTGAACCCTCTGGCTGCCAGTATTCTTTTTTTACTCCTTTCTCCTATGGTTTAGTCTCATTTTCATTGCTTTTGCTTTTATTGACAACTAATAGAAAACAGTTGATTTCCATGTTCTGGGTAATAATCCTTCTCATACCTAAATGATATTACTCCCATTGTGTAATCCCACTATGGGAAATGCAACCTCTTATTGTGTCTACCTACCAACTTTATCCTACCAACTTCTGCAACCTGGTACCTCTTTACCACGGCCTCTTTTTCTCTCATTGATACTGAGAAAACACGAGCATAAATATGTCATTAATGCCAATGTGCCAAAAGATATGTGATCTCAATGATATGGATTAGGACCTCCAATAGGTGTTATGACCTACCCATGGGTTGCTATGGGCAAAGAACTGTCACAAGCCTATTAGGTGATGAGCCTCTCAACATTTAACCAGGCTGATTCTCAGGACAGAAGACCACCTGGTCATTGGATTCTAATTGAAGCCTTTCTTGCAGAACCAGCAATAGTTTGTGTTCTGCTGGAGAACCTAGGACTTGGAAATTCCATCAAATATTCTAAACAAAATTAGACCTTCCAAATGTAAAAGGGGAAGGAGAGGTAAAGGTGTAGTTGATTATTTATGGTATTTTGAGAAAGTTAACAATGGAATTCCTTGATTTTTCCCAAGTTAAAAAGCAAAACAAACATATCTGACCAAACAGTACTTTATATTGAATCATATTAGGAACGTTTATAACTTTGCCCTTCATTATGTCTGAAAAATGAAAGCATAGGATTATATGGCCTCAGAGGGTCTTCCAGTTCTTAATCCATGATCATATGATAAGGACTTGAGGTGGACTTCATAATCTTCCATCCTTTTCCAGCTGTAAAACTCCATGCCATATTAATGACTTATCCTTTAGGGAGCTGGAGATAGTAGCACTTCAGAAATATGGAATCTGGGGCCATGGAAATTGTAAAGAAAGATTTTATCCAGGGCACAATCAGTAGATAGCAAAGCAGAGTGGATCATCACTTGCAAAAAAAACCTAATTGCTTAATAGAATTAGGCAAGAACATGAGATAATCATAACAGGGACAAAAGTACTGCAGTTAGTGGTTTCTGAAATATAAGAACCCTCTGAGCCAGTTCAGTGGAAGCATTTCCTCTATGGTCTTTCTTACCATTTGTAATCTCATATTGTTTGTCTTAGTTCTCTTCAATGAGGGCAGCTAGGTTGGAGTCAGGAGGACAGGAATTTGAATCCAGCCTCATACACTTGATACTACCTGTGTGACCTTGGGCAAATCACTTAACCCTGATTGCCTCAAATCCATGGCCATCTCCAGTTGTCCTAATTTATATCTGACCATTGGATCCAGGGAACTCAGGAGGAGAAAGTGAGGCTGGTGACTTAGCACAGCCTCCCTCCACTCAAATCCAATTCATGGGCTTATCATGGCATCACCTCCCTGATATGGTCTTCTTTGAAAATGAAGGACAAACGTTATCCCAGTGACCTGATTTTTTCTCCCCATGGAAACCACTGACAATGTGCCTCTAATTATTTTCACTACTTTTTGCTGGACTTTATTATATCCTTTTAAAGATGGAATCAGAAGACAAAATCCACATTTGGGGGAGGGGGGGTTCAGTTACTTATACAAGCCATTAGATTTTGTTTGTTTGTTTTAGGTTTTTGCAAGGCAATGGGGTTAAGTGTCTTGCCCAAGGCCACACAGCTAGGTAATTATTAAGTGTCTGAGACCGGATTTGAACCCAGGTACTCCTGACTCCAGGGTCGGTGCTTTATCCACTGTGCCACCATTAGATCTTAAGTTGATTTTATCTTAGGAAAGAGAACTAGAAATGTGCCTAGCCAGGATCATCTCCACTCTGGGAGGTGTTTATTTCCTATACTGGGAGACTGAGAATAGGATTTCAGCAGCACAACTTTACTTTGCTAAGAGACTTACAAATGAAAATATCAGTATCATATCTTCCATCATGAATATGACAAAAGTCTATTTTTTAAAGATTTCAATCCAACCAAACCAAAACCCCTCAACCAACAGCTGCTAACTTCAGCCAGTAAGACTGGAACTCAGTATGTTCATTGTCTTTTCCTCTGTTTTATTAAACATTGTCTAAGCCTACAAAGAATCCTCTGCATATAACTTCAGGGCAACCCCTAAGAAATTGCCAAGAAAGAAGGTTTGATTTATGGCAGCAACTGTTATTGAAAGGGTTTGGGGGAATTTTTTGTTGTTGTTGATTTATTTATTATTTTTTGGTGGGGAATTTCAAAAATAGAGGGACAGAATATATACTATTTGGCACATTTATGACAACAGGGTTCTGGTTTTCTTAACTCCACAGTTACATATTGGCAGGATTTCAAATTCTTGGGACATATGTTTAAGTAAATTTAAAGAAGACAGTGAAACACTTTAAAAATACCAAACAGTAAAAGGGTCACAATATGAAAAAGATCATTATTTCCTTCACTTGAAAGTACTGAATTAACTTGAAAGCCAGAAGAATGAAATAGAAAGGATTCCATATTCAGTCAGAGAACCTGGGTTAAAATTCTGGGTCTATTGATTTCTAGGTGGCACAGTAGATAGAGCTCTGGGCCTGGAATCAGGAATCCTCTTCCTGAGTTCCAGTCTGGCTTCAGTCACTTATTAGCTATGTGACCCTGGGTAAGTCACTTAACCCTGTTTACCTTGGTTTCTTCATCTGTGAAATGAGCTCAATAAGGAAATGGCAAACCACTCCAATATCTTTGCTAAGAAAATTCCAAATTGTCCATGGACAATAGGAGATGACTCAAAAAAATAGTTTAACAACAACTACAACACCAGAATCCTTGGGCAAGTTAGTTTCCTTCTCTGGGTCTGTTTCCTCAACTGTAAAATGAGGGGATTGGGCTCCATGATTCTGGAGGTCCCTCTCAGAGCTAAATATTGAATTGGAGATAATCAAAAAGGCTTTAGGCCAGGAGATCAATCAACAGGCTATTCCAGGCCTAAGGTGATGAGGGCCCACATTAAGATGGTGGCACAGTCAGGGGAAGTATATGATGGATGGTGATAAGGTAAAACTAACAATACTTGGAAAGAAATTGGAAAGAGTGGGAGGAGGGGCGGCTAGGTGGTTCACTGGCCCTGGAGTCAGGAGTACCTGAGTTCAAATCTGCCCTCAGATGCTTAATAATTACCTAGCTGTGTGGCCTTGGGCAAGCCACTTAACCCCATTTGCCTTGCAAAAAAAAAAAAACCTAAAAAAAAAAAGAGTGGGAGAAGTGAGAATGAGGAGCCTAACATATAAGAAATCTGGAAATATAGGAAGGTCAGGTTGTGAAGGACTTTGATTCTGGAAGTGATAGAGAGTAGTCACTGGAGTTTATTAAATGGGCTTGTGTGAGAGACTTGGTCAAATCTGCACTTTTGGAAGATTAATTTGACAGCTAAATGGAGAATTCCCTAAGATAGGAAAGGAGAGTCCAAGGCCATTTTTGTCAAAATAGCAAACATGAAATTAGACTTCTCTTTGAAAGTAAAATAACTATTGCTCTTACGTGGTTTCCAGAGGAATAATGGAGGATTGAGAGATTGAGAGGTCTTTTTCCCAAAAAGGGACCCTTTGGTCAAACATTTAATCAACAAGCATTTAATAATTGTCTACTGGGTAAGGCCTATGCTAAAGATTGAGGCTACAAAGAAAGGTAAAATAGAGATTCTGCTCTCAAAAGTTATCAGTCTACTGGGAAAGACAAGATGCAAACAATTATGTAAAAATAAGATACAGACAGGATAAATTGGAGATAACCAAAAGATGGAAGACACCAGAATTGATGTGGAATCAAGAAAGACTTCTTGTAGAAGATGCAATTTTAGCTAGGACTCAGAGGAAATCAGAGGAGCCAGGAGGTGGAATTAAGAAGGGAAAGTTTCCCAGGCTTAGGGAACTGCCAGTAAAATCATGTAATGTCTTATGTGAGATGCAACAAGAAAGTCAGACTTGTGTCAGTAGATCTCACAGCATGGGAGGAGAAGAAAGAAAGCAGAGGTAAGCTATAAGAAGCCTGAAATATTGAAAGGTCAGGTTGTGAAGGGCTTTAAATGCCAGAGGATTTTATATTTGATTCTGGAGGGGGAAAGGGAACCACTGGAATTTATTGAATGGGCTTGTGGGCGTGAGACATGGTTAGATCTGTACTTTTGTATATATTTGTTTTCTTTTTGTAAGGCAATGGGGTTAAGTGACTTGCCCAAGGTCATACAGCTAGGTAATTAGAAAAGTGTCTGAGCTCTATTTTGAACTCAGGTCCTCCTGCCTCTAGGGCTGGTGCTCTATCCACTGCTCCACTTAAGCTGCCTCTCAGAGCTGCACTTCTGGAAAATTAATTTGATAGTGGAATGGAGAATGGACTGAAATGGGAAAAAGGCTTTAGGCCAGGAGACCAACCAACAGGCTATTCTAGGCCTAAGGTGATGAGATGGTGGCACAGTCAGGGGAAGTATACGATGGATGGTGATAAGGTAAAACTGACAATATTTGTAAAGAGATTGGAAAGAGTGGGAGGAGTGAGAATGAGGAGGGTTGTGAGCCTGGATGACTGGGAAAATGGTACCTTTGAAAGTAACAGGGAATTCAGAAGGATGATTTGTAGAGGGGTGGAGAAAATAAATTCAGTTGTGGATATGGTGAATTTAAGATGTCAATGGGGTATCAAGTTTGAGCTATCTAATAGGCAGCTGGAGATGTAAGTCTGTAAATTAGGAGAGGTTAGGGCTGAATAAATAAGATTCATCAGCACAGAGATGATTGATTCAAACCATGGGAGCTGATGAGATCACAAAGTTAAATAGCAGAGGGAGAAGAGAAAAAAAGATATATATATATATATATATATATATATATGTATATGTATATGTATATATGCAGATTTGAGACTTTTAAGTATTTTTAAGTGAATAATTCCTGAAAAAAGGCAGCCCTCTCAGATGTTCACATTCTTATAGCTCCAATAGACCACATATTTGTAGACACTTATGTTTGATCTCACATATACACAGCTGATTTAATCTTAGGCATAGTTGAGACTTGCCTGTATGATATCATTTCTAGAGGTCAAAGGCTACCCTCTATGTCCACACCCACTAAAGTCCTCCCTCCATTATGGCTTTTGTTCCACCTGCTTGTTGATATTTGAAATTCCTTTAGCAGAACTCATTTCCCAATCCAAAATTAGAAATGGCCTAAAATAGGGAGAATACAAGTTGATTGAGGGGTCGACTAACCTACTGATGATATCAAAGACTGAGAGTTAGAAGGGATCTTGGAAATCATCTAGTGTGAATGGTTTTATACTCTTATCTTTTCCTGAAATCAAGTTTTAAGGACGTTTTCTTTCTACTTCCAAAGTCTGTTTACTATGTAACCCAGAGGTCAAAACAGAGAAAGTTCCATGTATTCTAAAAGGTAGTTATAGTACTATTTTTGTGGCAATGAAAGCACTGCTTTTAATCACTGGATTAAACTAAGCCTATGAATGTAATAGATTCTCTAAGAAATTGCCCCTGAAGAATTCAGGAAAAACTTGGCAAGACTTTCATTAAGAGAAGACAATTTACCTAATGGAAAAGGAACACTGAAAGCTGTGTGATCAGTTGGTCAATTCAGAGACCTAAGTGGACTCTGGTTTTTCTCTTCTGGGCAGAGGTGAAGAGGTGGTAAGGTAGAGCTCGCTAATGAAGTAGCTGTAGTCAGACAAGGCAAGTATGTTTGTCTTGCTCCTTTTACTTTGTGGTAGCAGGGGCAGAATTCTGTAATGTTGGAGCTAGAGGATTGGGAAGTGACATTAAAAAAAAAAACCCAAAAAGCTTTTAAAGTCAGCCTAGGGGCATCCCTCTCTGTGTAAATACAAAGCCACTATTGAGACAGCTAAAGACTCACCACAATCAGTAAAGCATGAACATTTATATTTAATTTACATTTTGACAATTGTACATAAATAACAATGTAAACCAGTTCGTAAACATAAGATAGTTTGTTGTTCTAGCAAAGTAAAAAGCCGATTAACTTTGGTCAGTTTTTCCTTTGAGAAAAGCAAAACCACTTTCTGATTGTTTGCTACATTCACATGTAAGAGGCCTAAACAGGGGAGGGTCAGGAAAACCATGGACAGTACAGAGAATTCAAAATTTTTAAAGCTGCAGTATATAAATCTTTGAAAAAACATGAACACAAAAGCACTAAAGGCCAAAATAGCAGAGGGAAAAGGGGTTGAGGATAAGAAAAGTGTGTCCAGTGTCCGAGTAGTGATACTTTGGTTTATCTGCATTTAAGTACTGTTCCTTAACCACATTGCTACGTGTAAATTTCTCAGCCTTGCTATTCTCAGAGGCAGGAACTTATATATATATATATATGTATATATATATATATATATATGTGTGTGTGTGTATATACATATATATATGTATATACACATATATATGTATGCATATACATACACACACATATATGAAGCAAATGCTTCATTTACATACTTCTCTGGGTTATCTTGAATTCTTCAAATTGCCAACCCATTAGCCAATTTTATTTCCATCATAATCCTGTAATTTACACAAAATGGTTTGATCAAAGACCTTTAAGTAATAAAGGCAAAGACAATGTGCATTGAGTGGTGACAAATGTAATAACAGGATTTGTTTCTGACACTGGCTGTGACCACATAACTCAAGATGTGGCAAAGTGAAATAAAGCTCTATTAGGCTGTCCCTTACACTCAAAGATCATTTGATTCAAATGTACTGGTCTTTGGGGTGTTACTACATGTAGGGTGGGATTTTTATTTCCCCTTTCTATTAAGATTGTGGGGTCTTCACTGTTGGACCTTATAACATTCAGAAAGGAAGCAAATGTATACTAATTTTTTTCAAATGCCCAACATATCATCACCCTGGGTTTGAGGTCATCAGGTGATGCAAAGTCCTCTGAAGAGGTTTGATTTTCATCTTTTATGAAATTAGGTTTCATTATCTTGGTTTGGCTCACAATATATATTGTGACATATATATATATATATACATACATACATATATATATATATATATATATATATATATATATACACACACACACACACACACATATAGTATAGTGGTATAAATAAAATGTATAAATATACACCATTCTTTACTACACCTTAAATGTCAACATGATATCTTTGGGGTTAGCAAATTGAGAAAAAAAAAGTAAGACACTCATGCACTTGGAGAGAGGGGTAAAGTAATCCAATAGCTCCTTTGCGATTGTCTTCATCTGGCCTACCATTGTGGTATTGTCAGAGGCACTGGTGCAGAGTGGAAGGAAGAGTGGTGTCCTCTCTCTTCCTTGAATTTTGGGGGCCCTATCAGTATGAAAATATCCAGAATATGGTCCCATTGGTACTTATGCTTTCATGTGTATTGTGATGTCTCCCTAATTTGATTTTAAGTGCCTTGAAGACATATTCTTTCTCCATCATCTATATATTCATCACAGTGCCTTGCATATAAGATCAGTACAATATGGACTTATTTGACCCCTATACTCATGGTTCTCTCCCTACTCCTTTCATTCTCACCCCCAACCCCCATCCCCATTTTGACCCCAGTCCTTCAGTATGATTTTTAAATTTTAAGATAGAAGGAAACTTAAAAAAAGTTAACACATTCTAAGTTTTCTGTGCACACTTACTTTCTTCTCTAAAGTAGCAAAGAATTAGATAAAACAGCATTTCCTGCACTACTGGACACACTCAATGAGGTAATTGTTGTTGAATAACTTTGCAATGCCCTTTTCATCTTCAATTAAATTAACCACAAAATGTACAAATGCAAATACTGAGGAAAATCTGAGTCTTACAGAAAACAAAACAAAATTGATGTGCTGGAACAGGAATGTTCATCACCCACTTCCACCCAGAGACAATGAGAAGAAAATACCCGCTTTGCTTTTTTGTTGTTGTTTGTTTGCTTAGTTTCTCAAAATGTGGAATGAGACTTTCTGCCCCAAAACTCCTTACTGGGAAAGCACAGCTTTTGTGCATCATGAAATTAAAACAAACATTACATATAGAAAGCATCCCAAATTATAACCTGAAAAACTTAACATATACAAAAACCACTTGTGCTTTTTAAGTGGTTTTAAATATGACATTTTGTCATCTTCACATTTTTGGTTGCTACACAGGGATATGACAGTTATAGGACAGTTTGTGGTGGATTTTTTGGGTCACTTTGGGGTCTTGTATTGCTTTTAGAGAAAAAAGGATAAAAATTAAAAAAAAATTCAAACCAAGCAACCAACAACAACCACCCCTGCTCATTGGTATAAAAGTCAGGTTGGCACAGCCTTCCTGTCTTGTCATTTTTCTGGGTAGAGCTATAGGTAGGGGGAAAAAGTGTCTGAACTACCTACAGAGAGGCAGGTACAGGATTCCTTTCCATATTGCCACTATCCAAATTATTATTGGGTAATTCTGCACATCTATCCCCAAGTTACACAATGTTGTTCAAACTTAAGTGATCGCAAGAATGATTCAACATGTCCACCTTTGGCAATACAAGACCTCATTTTCATACCTTCAGTATGTAGCATTTTGACTGAAGTAATGTATTTTGGTTTTTCCAATCTTAACTTCACCTTAATTTAGACAGATGTGCAGAAGTTATCTACAAAGAATGGCCACAAGACAAAAAACATAAACACTTATACTCAAATTACAATGATTTTTTTCCAGTCATTGTAAACATTTTCTAATTATTGCTTTTAGAATAAGTTGCATAATAAATTATAAAGTACTATCATTGAAAAATAATTATAGATAGGAGATTGTCTTAGTAATGGGAAAGGCTACGCAAACATACTTACAAACATATTCAAAACACAGTCAAATATATATATATATATGTATGTATATATATATAATACGTATACATATAATAGTCTTTTTTTCTTTATACCCTGAGATTACAATTACTTCAGAGTTCCTTCTTTGAATTGGAAGAAAAAGTGTGAGGGAACTCATCTGTGATGCCAGGAAAGCTTTGCAGCATTGGATTCAACGTATAAACAATTTGCTACAGTTATCCTGACTTGCCAAGTCATAAATTAAAATTATTTATATATATATATATGCATATATGCTTCTTTCAATTCCTGAAAGTCTTAAGGATCCATCGGTTCAACTGTTTCTTGTTTGACCTTTACAGGTAACAGAGGTAGTGGGTGACTATGAGGCAACTTCATGAGGGATGGGTCTGATGACTCGTAAAAGTTACACCCTGAGGAGATGAGTCCATTTCCCATGTTCCTTTGTAAAGACATTTTCAGGTTGGCTCCTTCCATCTCTCTTCTGAGCAAAGCCAGGATCTCGTTCTCCACCACAGAAGTCATATCCGTACTGTCCTCTGCATCTTCGAGTCGGTCTGCATTGTCACTGATGTCAAACTTTTCTATTTCTTCGTTTATTCGAGTCAAGTCCTCCATGGATAAGCCAGAAGTGGGATCCAGGGGACAATAGCCATTTAGGTGAACCTTGAGACTACAGAGATGGATGTAGCTCTTGTGGCACTGAGTACACTTGTGTGGCCTCTCCCGGGTGTGTAGGCGCTTGTGGAGTTTCAGGTGCACAAACTGAGTGAACTTGGCTGGGCAGAGTTTACACTGGTAGGGCTTCTCTCCAGAGTGAAGTCGAAGGTGGGTCTTAAGGTTGCTGGTGCTGCTGAACCGCTTGTGACAGACCTATATTTGGACAGAGAGACAGGAATACCAGGACATTAGAGGCTGTAAATGGGAGGGCTTAGGTCCATAGGCAGATCTGCAGCAACTTGGGAGGTGAGGAGCCACCTGAGGGCTATTAAGCAAATAGGGCTGTGTGGGCATAACCCACAGGAGGTGGTGGCTCAATTCCCTGTCCCTTTCCCACCCACTGGACACCAGGTCTGCCTGTTTGCTTGCAGATTAGAGGACACGGCTGTGGCAGCAACCAATCAGTGTTTACAAGGAACTACATATTTTGGCTTTAATCTGCAGGTTCTATTGAGCATGCTAGGAACTGGTTGGACAGATTTCCAACCAGTTTAAAAATGTTCCCCAGGAGGAGTTATTCACCTGACATTCATGAGGCTTTTCTCCAGTGTGGACCAGGTAGTGTTTCTGCAGGTGGGCGAGCTGAGTGAAACCCTTATTGCAAGTTTGACATTTGAATGGTCGCTCTCCACTGTGCACTCTGAGGTGGACCTAAGAACAAAAGACCAACATTTTTTTTTAAATCAGTTGTCCGGCTGGTTCTGCTCACTTTATATTGCATCAACTGGATATAGGGTTCTGAGATCTTGTAAAGTCCTCATTTTTCTCATTTCTTATGGTACAACAGTATTCTATTACATCCACATGCCATACTTTGATTAGACATTCCCCAATAATGTGCACCCTCTTTAACTTCAAGTTTGGATTAAAACGAAAAGAAGTGCTACAGCTATTTTTGTAAAGTATGGGTCTTTCTCATCTTTTTTTTTTGATGTCTTTGGAGTATAGAACTAGTGGTGGTATGGCTGAGTCAAAGAGTATGCACACATTTTAAGACCACAATGTCTTTTGGTTGGAAAATATATGAGGTACAAATTTCTCAAGAGAACAAATGAAGTAGATTCTTTTTATTAGTCTTGAAAGTCAAGTTATTATTGTCAAACCATAATGATACAACAACAAAAGCTCATATTTACATGATGCCAAATAATTTACCAAGTACTGTCTTCACAACAACCCTGTGGGGTAGAGTTGTAGTAACAAAAATTATTCCCATTTTGAAAATTTAAAAACTGAGACATACAAGGGTGAAATGGACTTGACCTAAGGTTACCCACCTATATATTGAGTGACAGGACCCAGACTAGAATCCTGGTCACAGAACTCTTTTATTCCCCAATACAGTTGTAAAAACCATATCTTTTATAGAGATATAAAAATACAAAAATTCATATATAATCAAAAATTTGATTTTCAATACTTACCTTCAGGTTTGAAAGTTGTCCAAAAGTCTTGGAACAAACATTACACTCATACTTTATTTTTCCATTCTGTTTCTTCAGTGGATATGGAAGTGTTTTGTAACCAGTCATATTTCTCTTACTTTTAATGAGATTCATGGCTTCTTCACTGCTGTTGGCTGCCAACATCGCTGAGGTAGCTTTAGGTTGTATCATGTGTTCAGATGTGGCAGCTGTCCCAGCAGTTGGGGACCCACTGGTTGGGCTACATGGCTTGTCTTTCATGCTGGTGGCTGCGCTGGTGATAGAAAAGGCACTGTGGGGTGCAGGTACAAGAACATCTCTGGGGTGCTCTGGTTGTAGCAATCTTCGGGATCCTTCAGAGGGCAATGAATTGGGAAGAGAAGCTGAGTTGAACATGGTTGGAGGCAAGTTACCTCCTCCACTGAGTATGTTACTGTAGACTGGATATAATCTTGGGAAGAGATTGAAGTTATTGATGCCATTTATGTTGTTCACAGTACTCAGGCTATTACAGTTCATACCATATGGAGGTAAAAGTAACTTGGAATAATGAGCATTATAAGAGGGGAAGAAGGCTGGAGAAAGATGACTAGGTGGTATATAGCCAGGGTATGACCCCAATCCTTCTGTGCCATAGTGTGTATTCAAGTAAGAGTAAGAGTCTCGATGTTCTTGAGAAATGGGAGCCAAGGGTGAAACCGTGTCCCCCAAGCTACCATGAGGGCTGGAGCTTTTCAAGCTTTGGTCTGGGCTGCTTATTGCGGAGGGGCTAGGAGTGGTGGATGATGGGATGGGGGAATGAGTAATGTAAGTGGGTCTCTCCATCCTGTAGGCCAGGGAAGCTTTCAACAAATCTTCTGCATGGGGAAATGGAATCGGGTAGATGACCTGAGGGCATATAGGCCTTTCTGGGCTGTAGTTTTTCCTCAAATCATCCATGTCCTTTTCTGGAGTGATGGGTGAAATGTTAGCTTGGAATAAGCTCTTTCCTTTTGAATGGCTGGAATCATTTTTCAAAATTTCTTTCACACTGTGTTCTCTCTTTGGGACACTTTTGGGGCAAAGTTCATTTTTCTCAGTGCTTTGTTGTTTTGAACTGATGTGTGTTTGAGCTGAAATAAAGAATAATACAGTTACTTAAGGGGATGTGAGAAAATGGCACATCATTGTCAAAGAGGAAAGAACTTCGCTGTTTTGGAACCTTTTTTTTGTGTTCCCACAGCTTGCTTGAGAATATTGAGTTAAAGAAGAGAGGGATGACCTGTAAACCAAAGATGAGTGATCTAGACTTATTCAGGGGTTTGGATATCCCCTCTAAAAGATGACTCTAGGCAAACCATAAAAAACTTGCTTTATCTCATTTCTTTCACCTTCAAAATGGGGAGACAGTTCCTTACCTATCATAAGAGGGTTATTGTTTGAGTTTTGTTTCCATTGGTAAAGAACATAGAATGTGAAAAGTGCTATTCAAGCAAAAGATCAAACTTGCCAGAACAGATAGCTTCTATTAAAATGGGGTGGAAAAATACCATGAGGTGTTAGAAGCTAATAAAATAGTCATACTGATGGTTCACAGTTCACCTAAAGGAAATCAACATGCACAATAATATAGATCAGCCAGATTAAAACTCTTTTTTGCCTAGCATCAATCATTAATTTTTACATCAATTTTTATATGAATTTGATTAAACTCAGAAATGTCTGGGTAGGTTAGTTAGCCAAATAAAGGAAAAATTCCAGTCAATACCCTCCTCAAACCACTTGTTCACAATACAATAATTTAGCCAGAATTTGCCCAGTAAAACTTGGCTCCCAAAAATGTTGTCCCCTGGAATCATAAGGCGTGACAGATTAACCTTTGCCAAACCACAACATGTGCTCCACCAGCCAGTTCAATTACTTATAGTCCCAAAGAAAACATAAGTAGCTCAGATGAAAGCCTTTTTTTTCCCTAAGAGAAGGTATTCTATATACCAGTAAGCATAGCATTACTCAGTAAATATGCTATTTAAGAACATGAATAACAAGGAAGAATAGTTATAAAATACCAAACTCCTGCATAGGACAACACGTAGTATAGGTCAAGGCAAAGAAAATCAAATTCATGAACTCAGTCCATCTCAACTTGTATCAGACCAAAAATACTGAAAATCTACAACGGGAAACCTCTCATTTGAGCTATGGATACCTGACAACCACTGGCTATGTGTATGTATGTATGTATGTATGTATGTATGTATGTATGTATATATGTATTGTACTACCATCTACATAGTAGCAGCTATGATGTAGTAAGATAAATGGGAACATGTTTCAAAAAAAAAAAAAGAAAGAAAACAATGACCTTTGAGAATAGAAGGGAAATATGCTTCAGTTTAAGTTTCCAGAGTTTAAAAGTAGAGTTTGTGACAACTGGAACAATCTTTAAAAGAACAGACTTTCAAGAAGTGAAACTAAAGAAAACATTTGGGAAAATAACCTTTTAAAAATTATGTGCTTCATTTATTGGAAAAAAAAATTCATGTCATACTTAAAAATCTGGTAGGTTCAGAAATTAATGTTACAGAATGCTAGAAATTTTCCTTTCTAAATTTGTACACTCCAGGCCACCAGGCTTAAGAAAAATTCTCTTCCATCTTAAGAATCCTTCAGAGAATGTTATCTCAACTTGTTATATTATCAGTTGCTCCTCACTGAGCAGCTAGCCCAGAATAAACAGGGAGAGGGACACTTATCAGGAAAGGTGCTGATCAGTGGGGATTGATAGGAAGCCTGCGGAGGGGACAAGGGTTTCTGAAGCCACTAGACCAAAATAAATATCACCTTATCAGACCAATATCAGTCTTTCAGTGGGGCCTGGGAGGCAGGAAGTTCAAATTGTCACTTTTGTTTTTTAAAGCTAAAATGGTAGAGGAAGAGAGAGACAAGCTAACCTGGAAAACTGATAGGGGAACCTCCTCACTACTAAGGAAAGGAATTTACCCAAGATGAAGTGGAATGCTTGGTGGAAAGAATCCTTAGAGAAGGCTACCTCACTTCCTCTCCTCATTTTACGGAAGCCTCCCCCAACCCCACCATTAACAAAATGAAGGTACAAGTATAACACTACCATCTTCACTTAAGAAATCACATTTAATCATCATAATTTTCTTCAGAGATCAAGAAGCCCTTTTTTTCTTGGTCATTTTCTGAATGGGGATAACTATCTCAAGATGTCAGATGCAATCAGTCTATAGTACTTCCTAGTAGTTTTCATGGCATTTGCTTTCCTCTTATATCTTTAATTGTGACTAAGCAGGTGGATGAATTATATTTTTTCATAACCCTTGAAAGTAAATAGATTCTAATGCTGAACTAATTCTAAACAAGAAAATTTCATGAGAAAGATAAGAGAAACATTTTCTTTTGAAAAGTATCATTTTCTGCTATTCCTACTCCATGGAGTACACAACAGATGCCTGCTATTTGGAATGATTTTTCCTCTTTAGCAAAAAAAAAGGGGGGAATCCTCACAAAGAATCCTGATATGTAATACTGGAATATTTTTTTACTTTCCTGGTTTCCAAACCCTCAAATTATTAATATTTATCACTATCAGAACTTTAGAAAACCATGTCTGGAAAAGATTGCTTCAACCCAGCATAAGAGTCTAATTAGAATGTTCTAATGGAGTATTAAAAAAAGATACCAAAAAACCATGTACATTTGTGTCTTTATAGATAGTAAAATTAACCTTCAGCACCTGCTGAGTAATCAGTACTTCAGTTATTTGTAATTCTTCCACTCAGTAACAACTTAACATTAAAAAAAAGAATTAAGAAAAAAAAAAGATGTTTTGTTCTTAAATCTTAAATGGCTGTAGGCGGACAGAGTCATTTCAAGAGTAAAATGGTCCTGAAGGCCTTCAATGGCTTAATTATGCCGATTCACATTTTCAGTCTATAATAAGCCTCTAAGGTTAGAAGCAAGAGAACCTAGAAGTTCTACAGAAGGTAAAATAAAGCATGTTTTCAACTGAAACTGAAAAAGCAAACTAACATTTAGAAGTCTATAATTTGATCATCTGTTTTCTAGATGGGTCTATGTCTCCTTTTTTGTGTGTGTGCCAAATAACTTTTTTTCTCCACTGGAGTGGAACAGAGAAAGAAGGGGCATAAATTCATCTACATTCTGATTCACAATTAAAAGTAGGTTCTTTTTTCTTTAAAAACAAAAAAATCCCAATAACTTTGATTTAAAAATTCAATCATTATCTCATCAAAGCTTCCCCCCACCCTCTCTATCTCTATTAATTAAATCATCATCTTTCACTAATATCACGTGAACCCCCAATAGGAAATCTGGCACAGATTTGAGTTGTGCTTTAAGTGTGGAAACTGAACACAGATCACTAGTCAGAGGTATAAGCTACTTATTAAGACTGATGAAATAGTGGAAATTTTCCTGATCAACAGTCTCAATCATCAACCACCACACCTAAGACAACTGATTTCACAACAGGCAATAGGAACCCTCTGCTGAGGGTGACTAGTTGTTATAATTCAAAAACTGCTAAATAAAGGTTGCCCTGAAATTTAATGGAAAATGAAACCTAATAATATTATTTTCCTATTGTATAGAAGAACCTAGAGAAAAAAGGATCTACTTAAAGAAAAGGCAATAATGCTATTTTTTCTAACAAAATAAGAGGATTCTGATTTAGGAATCTGAAACTTTAGAGCAGGCAAAAGAACCAGTGACTTGAGAAGAAAGGCCTATGGGTTAATTTTTTAAAAAGTCATTAGAACTGCTTTGATTTAACCAATGATTATAAAGCTCTAGAACTCCCACTAGTGTTTCTATCCAAACCCTCTGAAATTTACTGACTTTTGCCCACTAAAATAAGAAGATACCGAATTATAATGTGAAATGTTTACAAAGGTTAAGGAGTCACACACCCCTAAGGAATAAGAAATTAATTCTGGGTAACTGATATTAGACAAACAGAACTCCTCAAGGGTTCAATGTTGAGAATTGAATTATTTTAGAACATTCTCTCCTAGTCTATCCATGAAACTCATAAAAGACATTGATGAATGGGATGATCCTTGAAAGTAACATGAAGAGATGCTTTTAAGCTTTTGTATTCCAAAGACCAGCTTAATTTTATACACTCTCAAGAATTACTTTGACACACTCCCCTGGTCAGAACCTTCCCTTTCTGAAGCAGAAGGAGAATCAGTTTCTAGAATTAGCTTATACATTTGTGTCTCAAGAGACAGAATGTGATTTCATAGGCTCAGATATTGAGAGATGGAAGGTGTTTTAGAAATCATTGAGACCAGCCACCTGTAGTAAATGATGAAAAAACTGAGACTCAGCAAGGTGAAGTTACATAGACCCAAAGTCACTCAGCTAGGAGGGGCAAAGTCAGCATTTCCATCAAGATTTGTCAATCCTGAGCCAAACAACAACTAAGTTTTGTCTACATTTCTCATTTAAAAGAGAGAAAAAATTAAATCAAATCCAAATAACTCAAGGATATGATCTTTCCTTGAAATTAATTGGCTCTTCTGGTTTAGGGAGAAAAATAATAATTATTTTTTAATTTTAAACAGTGGCAGATCTTTGTGGCTTTTATCACACAAAAGAAGACGAGAATTTTCTGACTTCTTGGAGAATGGTCCAAATCACTTATACAAATAAGACCTTTTGGTACCAAGAGGTGGTTACCAGGTCCAGGTCAGATAATTTTACCTAAATAAAAAAGTGAAAGCCTATAAACCTGACTGGGGAACTGAAAATTTGTTAGATAAAGTAATATGTAGCTACTGTTAAACAGATTTAAGATATCAGATAATTAGATTTTACCATAAGGAAGGAAGTTAGATATGAAATCTTCAGAACACCCACTTAGAATATTCTTTCAGAAGACAGCTAATTGCTTATTGTTTCTAGAAAAAGCTTGGAACACTATAGTCTTTATTCTTATACTCTATCTCTTGGTTGATGAAGATTTACTAGTTGTCAGTTGAGTTCAATATGGCATTCATTTCTAAGCAGCAAAAATAGGCAACAAAAAAAAAATCTATTCAATGGTTTCAGGTTTATTATACCAGTCATACATTTTAAAGTCCTGCCAATTGTAAGTCACTTTTCTCACTATAGCTTTATAAATTCAACTCTCAAAAAGTAATGAATAATTTAAAAAAAAATGCTCCTTGGATAAGCAAATGAAGCTTGAAAAGAGAGAAGTAAAAGGAAGGAAAAAGGAGGAAGCAATTCCCCCTCTTTCTGGTCCAAACCACCTACCCTGGCACAACAGTTGATACAGCCATATAATTAACCACCATATTATCAGATCGTACAGACAGAATAGACATTACTGGCATTCTTTTTTTTTTTAATTGTAATCCACTTACTGAGGTTCATCCTCATCAGCTCTCCGGAGGAAGGATAGTGTAGTCTTTCTGCAAAGTCCCGGCTATACCACACAAGAAGTTCCTGGTTGGCAGGGATTGGCTTAATAGTGTAGAAATAGATGTTCATTCCATTCTGACACGCAGCCAAATTCTGCTCCTGAACAGAGTGAGCAGGGTTCACATAACGCATCCAGTTACTTTTTTCCTCATTAAAGCCATCGATGAAGTGGTGAAGCTCCCCATTAGAATAAATCTGGAGGAAAACAGAAGACAATACCATTGGAAAAAATTCCTGAAAAGACCGAGGCTTATTTATTCTCTCTTCCTTCGGCACAATCAAAGAATGGAGATAAGATGACAAGAATACTGTGTGCTTCCCCTTCCCCAACTCTCGTTACAAAAGTTAAATACAACCAGAGCATACTAGATTTTAGCAGAAATATGGGAGTTACCAGTGAAAGGTAACATTTCTCTCATTACCTTTTCCATTTTGGTTAATATGTAATGCTGAGGGCAAAAACAAAAAAACAAAAAAAAAAAACCAAGACTGAAACACACAGTTTCATGGGAAGGGGCTGGGCTGCCTCCAACTCTGAAGCGTCGAACCTCAGAGCAATCTTAAAAGTGTTAGAATGGCAAATGAGTAATATGACTAACTCCAGTTCTGATTGTACACTTCTTTTGAGTCACCTAGGTCTAAGAGCAGGCTGTGTCAAACCAAGTCTCAGCTTTTTTTTTTTTTCACCTAAAACATTTTTTAATTTAAAGTTTTGAGTTCCAAACTCTATCCCTCCCTCCCTGATATACTAAGCAATCAGATAGAAGTTATACATGTGCAATTATGTAAAACATTTCCATAGTAGTCATTTTGTACAAGACTTGACTAAAAGAAAAAAGAAAGTGAAAAATAGCTTGCGTCAGTATGTACTCAATCAATATCGGTTCTTTCTCTGGAGGCGGTGGTATGCTTTATAGTTAGTCCTTTGGAATTGTCTTGGATCATTGTATTGCTGAGAATAGTTAAGTCACTTCACAATTCATCATCAAACAATATTGCTGTTCCAGTATATAACTACGTTCTCCTGGTTCTGTCCTCCGACTTTTCTATGGGCCTCTCTTTACTTGCAGTTTCCAACCACCCCCGCCCAGAGGCTTAAACTATGCAAACATCCTCCACCCCCCCACAAGTCCTAAAGTAACTTGCTTTACAAAACTTGGAACCATGCCTTTTTTGTGGAAACACTGGGTGGGGCAAAGGTGAACTTCACCTGCCATAACAAAGTGAAGACCTGGAAAGAGGCCAACATTTGACAGTCTACTACTGAGAAGTCACTTTTCCTCTCAATGGACATGTTTGGACCTGTACTTTCTTTTAAATAAAAAAGGGGGGGGGAGAAAGAAAGGAAGCCCTATTACTTTTGTAAGGGGTAACATAAATCACCACACATTTCTCCCCAACAGCTGAAAAAAAATGCGGCTTGTTGAAGGCAAAGTAGGATGAAAAAATTGTCTTTTCCAGTTACAGTCAGAGTAGTTAATATGTATTAGACTAAAGAATAGAGGGTAAGAAGAAGGAAAACTCAAAGCAGCCCATTTGCTCAGGTCAGACACTCAAACCTTCTACCTCTGCTTCCATAGAACATTCCTAGTTAAAAGATGCCCCTTCCCTCTCCCTCTTTCCCTCCTCCCTCACCCGGATTTTGTCTGGCAACCAATACCTGATGATCTGTAGTGTGTGGTCTCCAGAAAGTCTCATCCTGTTCATAGTCCAAGAGTATCCATGGAGTGAACAGACTATTACTTGATTCTTACTCACACATACACACACACACACACACACACACACACACACACACACCCTGACTCTGGCTATAAAGCCTTTCTTATGTCTCTCCAACGCTATCAAAAATAAAAAGGGAACTCTGTCCCTTTAACATAGGCAGTAAACACCAGAATCACTTTCTTTTAAGAGTAACTTCCTGTAAATTGTGAAGGGGGAAATACATGTGGCTTCATCAAAGAAGCTTGTGAGATTTTGCGGTGTGTTTTGTTATGACAAAATGGAACAGGGCTGGGTGAATTCTGCTATCAAGAGGAGTCTTCAAGTTTGTTTACTCTGATGTGCAAACTTCCAGGAACACGGGGTTCCATTGCTCTGCACTCTCTGCTTCGGGCGGAAGCTGCTTTCTAAAGCTAAGGGCGATGCACCTTCCAGTCAGCTTTCCCCAATTTACTGTACCCTCGTTTAAAAGGGGAGATGACGATGCCATGAAGTCACAGGCTCACACCCACAAAAATATAAAATAAAAAGCAAACGCTAAAATGAATGCCTTTCCCTATCTTGTGTTTCCATATATTATCATGAAGATTAAAAATGTGCTGACTCACAGTACGGTTACAAGAAATAATGTCATTCTGTGGTTTACTCAACTCGAACATCCCTTCTCCTCTTTGACTATGTAATTTGCATGGAACTTTTTTTTTTTCATATAGCAGATGTTCCTATCCCTGCCAGCAAAAAAAGCAGGACAGTTTTTATAACATGTGGGAAGTTATCTCTAACAATTTCCTTTTCATGTGCAAGATTGATCCAAATTCTTAGCCAGAAAGAACCTCTTTGAAGGACCAAGGAAGCTTATTGATTTAGGAATTTTCAGAGTTGCAAGAACCAAGGTGCTGTTGCCTTTTTCTCAAGATAGTTTTGTACAAAAAAAAAAAATGGCTTATAATAGCGAATAGTCTTAATTGAAGACTTAGTCACTCTCCAGGAAATTATACACCTCCATGACTTGCTTTTAACTGAAGAGACTTACTGGCAATAAACTCAAATGAACTCACCCACTTTTTTCTAGGAAAAGTCTGTAGCAAATACACACATATTCACACAAGTTTATATTTGGGAAGACAATTTAAATTCCATCTTTTGTTCACAGTGGAAATAGAATTTGTTAAACTAGAAACAAATTAAAATTAGTGAGAAAGATCAAGTTTAAAAAGAAAAACAAAGGGGGGAAAAAGAAATTCTTAGGTGAAGAAAATCTATTTCTCAAGAACAACTTGAGAGAAATTTCTCTAATTTACTTCTTTAACATACATTGTGATTTATGTTAAAGATAGGATGAGTGAAATGATTTTTTTGTACCTGATAAATATTCTTATAGATCAGTAATTAATAACATTACTTTTTAGTCAGTGACATTTTCCTTAGAAAACTTAAAAATGCCCAAGAAAAGATTCCTTCCCCTCCTATCATTCAAAGCATTCCTTAAAGAAAAAAAAATGGTAATGGGAGCTTTCTAACCCAATTGAAACTGAAATCACAAAAATGGTAGATTGAGGAAAGGAACACAATACTTCTTCACTGATTCAGGGTTCACAGTATATACAGATTGCCTTAAAATATCTTTTATCTAAATATTCTAGGTCAGGTTTCAAAGTCTTCAATGACTTTATGGAAATATTCTAAATAATATGTGTGGTTATGAAAATGCATGCATTCCAATAAACTTTATGAATTAAGACCTAGATTCTGAATTAAAGCATATTCATTTTAAAAAACCACTCCTTTCTCTTGTCCCCTTCTCCTCATACTAGCTTAAGTCACCCATCCTAATGAAAAAGTTGTTTTCAAGATTATATAAATCATTGATTTCAGACTATTTTTTAATAAGAATTCAACAATATTATGAATTTGTAGGTTCAATGACTCACTCCCCACTCCTTGCAGAGAAATGCAAATGAGTTTACTCTGGAAGCAAGTAACAAAACTGTTTCATTCTATCAGGAAGCTCTTATGAGTTGCAAAAATTCAAGTCAAGTATAGTCCATGTTATCTCCTTTTCCTCCACCTACAGGGCTCTGCTCCGCCCCCCCCCCCATATTTAGCTACTTTAACATCCACTCAGAATTCTAATTTTGTGCACCCATGGGAGAATAAAGTTTCATTTATTAGTGAGCAAATGCACATAAACACCCAAGCAGAAAGACAGAGACATACAAAGGAAGGAAGGGAGGAACTGGCCTCTTTAATTTTGTTTTTTTTTTGGATATTAAAATTATGGAATTTTAATTTTTTCTTACCCGCCAAAAATACTGTCTGTTGGCATTCTTGGGAACTGTATCATTGGTATAGATTTCACCTATCAAGGGTCCAAAACGGGTTCCTTTTGGTATATATTCTTTGCTTATTACTCCAATTACCTAAAAGAGAGAGAGAGAGAAAAAAAAAAAAGACAAATTCATGACCTGTATTTCAAAATGACAATCCTATTTCAATCAAATTGGTTTTTTGGTTAAAAATAAGGTTTTAAAAAAAACCACCTCCTAATGAGCAGAAATGAACAATTAGAGAATAATAGCAAACTAATTATTTGAATCAAATTGTATTCCTAAAAACTTAAAAGGAATGAAACTCCATTTTGAAATTATTTTCACTTGTTGAGGTAGGAATTTTGGGAGTGGGAGGAGTTGAGTCACATAGAAAAGCTAGTTCTTCCTCTAATTTGACAATAGTTATTAAACCTTTTTGTCATGGACTCCCTTAAGACTATCTGGTGAAATCTATGGACACTTCAGAATTTCATTTTTAAATACACAAAATAAAATATATAGGATGGCAAAGGAAATCAATTATAATGAAATCCAGTCACAAATAAATATGGACACATTCAGAGACCCCAAGTTAAGACTATAATAAGACCACACATTCCAGCCTTGCAGATGTTTCTCTATCCATTCAACCATTGACATCAAGTCATTTTTGAGGAATGAAATACTTAACCTTAGAAAACAAACTCACATTCTTCGAAGGGGTTAAAAAATTTTAAATCCTTGTTAAATCCTACGAATTCCTGATAAACTGCAAATCAGTTTCCTGTCCCTGGCAGAGAAGTATCTTTTCAAATAATTGTTTTTTTTTCCTCTAAATGTGCAACACAACAGCCAGCCTCTTCTCTCTATAGAACAGTGGCAGGAGTCCTCATTAACTATAATCTTATGGATCTGGCACGGAGACAACATTTTATGTGCCCTCTGCCCCTCCCCCACCCAAGATCCTGAGATAAAGAAATGACTGAAAATCTACTCTAGCCCATATTTTAGAAAAGCTTTGGTAAAGAAACATTACGCCAGTTCCTCCTTGATGGTAAATTTCTTTTGAGTAGGGTAGAATCACCAACCACAAATCAGGAAGCAATTCATCACTATTCAAAAGAACTCATCTGTGAGTAGTCACTTACAACATGCTGAGTTACCGGTATTTTTTATCCCCCCCCCTTCCCCCCCCTCCCAACTTTGATTTTCTTCTCTTTTATGGTGGCCAGTGGAGTTGATTGACAGAAAGGGAAAAAAAAATTCTAACAATTGTTTTTAGTTTTCATTTTTTAAAACAATGCTTCTTTAGTGACTTAAGTAAACATTTCTGTTTGGGCCTGTGAACTAGATACTTCCTTCATGGGTAATGCTGGGTCAAATGACACTGGAACAAGAGAACAGAACTATAGGATTCAACTTAAGTAAAGGCAAGTTCTGTATTTTTCTGGCTATTCTGTACATTTCTGACTATAGTTGCAATTATTCCATGCAATTTCTAGCCATACATTAAGGCCCCTTCAAATGAAAAGTAAACTGAAACTTCTATGGTATTAAACAACTAAGTCACATAAAGAGGCTGACAAACTTTGAGCAGATGCTGAGTTGTGGTGTCTGCTCAGGTCCTTTTTCATATCAGCAAGTGATTAGGAGCCCAACAGTCAGTATGAAAGTCAGTGAAGCATTTAAAGGCATCTGGCTTGGGGTGGGTGGGTGGGGGGAGAGTGGGGAGAAGAGATGAGGCAGGGGCAGAACATTTTCTACACTCAACAAAAGTTGAAACAAGATTGTTGGGCCAGTTTTATTTTGAGCCTACATTTCTGGTACAGCTGAAAAAGACAGATGTTCATTTCAGTCTCTTCTGCCCTCATTTACATCTGCCTGACCTTTCAATAAAGGCTCATTATTATTGGTAATCATACAGCCTAACTGATAGGAAGATATTAGTAAAGTCTTGGGCCTCCTAAGGCTTCAGTTTCCTCACCTGTGAGAAAGTGAGGAAGTTGGGACAAATGATCTCTCAAGTATCTCAGAACCCTGACATAGAATTCTATGTGTATGCTTAGGGAAATTCTCACTGTCTGGAAGAGCATCCTGGAAGCAGTCAACTTGGAACATTCCTGTTGATTCTTAGGATGTAGCAAATCTTCTGACACTTATATTTGACTGATTATAACACAGCATTAAAAAGCCCAAACAGGAACAGCAAATAATGCCATTTGCTGGTCAGCCAATAATTAACAGCTGATTTTTCAACATGTCCATGTTAAAGTAGTAATTTCAAGAGAGGCACTCAACTGGTTCACCAACTTTTGTGTCTGCTGCAGACTATAATTTTAAACAGTCTTGAGAGACAGTGCATGATTACCAGCAAGCAACATTACATTGAGGTCAGTGCTTTTCCACCTAGTGGCCATTTGATCTACCAGAATGAAGTGTTTGCTTTTCAGCAATAAAACTCATCTTCTATCAGTTAAATTCATGCTGTATCATGTAAATAACAGCTCCAGTTTGCCAGTGGCCAAATACAAGGTGACAAGCTAGAACCTTGTTTCCATAAGTATTATTGTCTGTCTGTATTTGGGAAAGTGTCAAAAAAATTACTTAGCAACACACATATGCTAAGAGGGGGACATAAAGACTGCATAAAACTTAATTCCTATCCTCTAGGAGTTGACAATATAATTGAGGTAGGGCATAGGCACATAAAGTAATCTGGCTCTAAGGCCTATGAAGTTTAAACTAAAGATCTCAAAACTACAAGGGAAAATAATTTTATTATAAGGTTCTTATGTTAGATCCATCATCTTTTAGAAATTTACTTCTGTGATGTAAGTGCATTTTTGCTCCATTCCATGGAGTTAAAAGAGACCCAAAGGACAATTTGAATTATGGCAATTCTAGAACATATTGTACATTATTTATATCTTCACTAAGATACAGAGATGGAACTTGTTTTAACATCTACCCACAGAGATAGGCTTACATAAATATAAAACTTAAATTTAATTAATTTTTTTATCAGAGGTTAAAAGTTCTCCTCAAACAGGCAGGAAATGACTATCACATTTAGAATTAATAAAATATATTAATCAAATGGACTCCATCTAGTATGAAAGGTACGTCTTTAAAAGTATGGTCAGGATATTTGATTAGCAGTTCAATCAATCAACAAATATTTATCAAGTACTTACTTTGTACCAATTTAAAAATTAGAGAAACAGACAAAAATGAAACAATCACCAACAGCTCCTCTCTAGTTCTAATCAAGAGGTATCACGCCTACAAGATAACAAGTTCTACGATGTTTATAAAAGCTGATGTTATTAATTTTGTTCCTTGTGAAATAAACGTTGGACTTCTAAAAATAGAAAACAAATGCAACTCTAGTGATTCAAGATTTACAAATGGTCTGAAAATGGTCACCTTCCACATTTCCCTTTACTGTCCCAGAACTGGCGGTTGGTTGCCGAATAAGAACTTTGTCTCTCTGAGGAATTCCTATGTGCTAAATAAAAAGGCCACTTAGGCTCCTGCTCACCTAACCCAGGAAGGAAACAGGATTGGAACTGACCAGGGTCCTAATGAATTACTGCTGGGGCAAGGCTGCTGCATGCCTTCTATAAACACATCAGTGAGAAGACAAAAAGCTTCAACACTTTCATGCTTCATCTATCCTCACAGAAGCCCGTCCACAGGATGCTTTATGAACAGCACCGACCTCCCTACCATTTTGGAAGATCCGTCTCTGTCAATGGACTGGGTCACAGAGCACAATCTGACACCCAGGGCTTCCAGACAAAAAACAGAACTGCTTAGCCTCTTATTTTACAAAAAAATAAAGGCAATTTAAAAACTTTGGGGCTAGAAGGAATATTTGATGCATATATATATTAGCAGTGGGGAAAGAAAAGGAATTCCCAAAAAAGCAAACATCTCCCTAAAGGGACTATATAAGATTTTTTTTGTTTAAAAAAGCACATATCTATTGGAATTTTATGGTTTCTAAAATGTTTTGCATATATCATCTCACAGAACAAAAAACTCCAGAACAATGGTATCTAAGCAGAGCAGTATTATATAGCTATTTTATATTCATGATGTGGTCAAATTCACCCTAAAATCATTAGATCACAAATTACTAGGTTCCCTCTCACCCCCTCCTCCCCATAAAACTAATTCAAGTCTTTTAAAATTCTGTTTTGGACCTAAGACTGCACTGTGGTGACTGGGACTCTAGAGATGGATCAAGCCCTAAAGTCTGTAATTCATCTGAAATTTTTTTTAAGGGGTGGAGTGAAAGGAAATGTTTTCAGATGGTTTCCTCCTTAATTATCTTTGTATTAAAGGAAACACAGTAGCAGCCTCCCTGTATCATCTCCAAAATAAAAGACCATCCCCCAAAACAGGATTGTGGTGAGATACCTTTTTCAGATGGCTTAAGTTAATAATGGACTTCAGCTAAAATAGGCATATAGCAGACTGATTTTTATCACAGTATTGCTTTAGGACTTTCTAGAACTGGAGCTTCCCCAGTTGAGAAATATATTCAAAATCTAGATTTTTCAAAAGACATAAAATGTCAAAAATAATATTTTCATATTTTTAAAATGCCCTCAAAATATTGTTTAAAGAGAACACCAAGTCAAGTTTTCGCAAAAGAAAGGAGAACACAAGTAAAGATATTAAACATGGAGCTTAATAGATTTTCTAAAATGAAGTTTTAGAAAAGAATTTAGTTGTGAGGATAAGAAACAAGAATACTCTTTTATAATATATAATATATATTAGTCTAAATAAAATTTAGAAGCCAAGAGCAAAAACATTTTTTAAATAAGGAGCTGACACATACATGAATTCAGAATTTTAAAAAAGTCATGGAAAAAAGAAAACAATTCTAGTATGTCAGCATAATAAAAAATAACATGTAATTTGACATCTACCACCATTTATACAAAAACATTTAAAGGATTTTATGTTAGATTAAAACTACATGTAAAAAAAGTTATTTAAAAATTCCCATAGGATATATGACTAAGGACAAACTTGATTCATGATAGCCTGCTCATTACTAATCATGACTGTTCTTAAATCTGTTGAATCCCCCCATCTTTTGATAATTATTGTTCTTTTAATAGATATAATTCTAGTACGAATTCCAGTTAGCTTCTAAGTGTGCATATGAAATTTGTATCCTGACTGATTCAATCAGGGCGCCCAAGATTGCTTCTTTTTATTAACTATGATTTAGGAAAAGAGGAAAAGGTAAACAACAGATACCTAGGTAGGCTCACTTCTCATGACTGCACTAAAATCTCTAAATCATTATTGAAGCAGTAAGTTCTAGGTTGTATGAGAGAGCCAACTAAACCATACCTTATGGTCAAGTAAATAAATAAAACTATGCAGAGATCCAAAGTGGCAATCAAGTTATAATGCAAAGAATACTGGCTAGGGTTAGGAGACCTGAGTTTTACTCCTGGCTCAGTCAGTAATTAGCTGTGTGTAGCCTTGGGCAAACCACTTAACTCTAAAACTCAGTTTTATCATTTCTAAAATGAAGGTGTTGAACTGTATGGTCTCCAAGGTACTTTCCACTTCTAAAATACTATGATTCTTAAGAATTCAGCAGAAAGGTATAAATTCCGGCCGTGGAACATAAGGCACACACCAATATACTGCATTTTTAAAAAGGAAGAGAAAAGTAGCGCTCTCTAGAAAACTAGAATATGGATCAAGATCAGTTTCTTTTAGCTGCCTTTTGAATAAAATGGGGAACTCTGGAGAACAAAAGAAGGGAGGAGGCTCTGGGTCTTCACCCCTAATCTCCTCTAATAGTACTGTGATCCATTTCAGTCAAATTTTATATTGGGGGTGGGGGCCATAGGAAAGGCACCCCTTAAAACCACAACAAAAACTAACATTAAACAATTCATAAAACATGGCAAGTTAAAGTCTTTATTTATCATAGAGTTATAACAAACAAGAAGCTATTCTAGTTTTTAAAAGTTTCTATTTAATGGGATGTATAGCTGCTTATGGTATGGTTTCAGGCCATATCCGGCAATTTAGCATGAGACAGAATTTATTCTAGCAAAGTCATTTGAGGTATAACAAAATGTGCTTAGAATTCCCTCCAATTCCCCCAAACCCCGGTCTCTCTCTAGTTTTAATAAGTCAGAGGCAGTAAATACCTAGTTCTGGATTTGGAGTCCTAAAGATGTGAGTTCAAATTCTTAGATATTTACTAGCTGTGTCATTCTGGGCGAGTCATTTAACTTCTATTTATTCATCTGTAAAATGAGGGGTTAGACTCTCGACTCGAAGGTCCTATTTCTAATTCTGAATCTATGAATTTAGGAATATAGTAAAAGCATGCTCTTTTAGGCAGCTTTATCTCCTACAACTCAAAAAAACATTCTACTCTGGAATACACGCAGGAAAGAGACAAAAACTCTCCCCAAAAGGTTGTCAGGTCCTTTAAATCCTACTCTGGGGGTTAAGAGAAAGTGATTTAACATGGCTATAATAAAGAAATATTCTCAGGAATGAACTCTATATTCATAAAACAAACAAATCCTTTCTCAATGCTCTTTTAAGACACAATAATATTATTTCACACATGATGGGGGGGGGTAGGGATGGGATAAGAGGAAAGAATTGAGCAGAGTCAACTTATTTGAGCACAGGTAAAAAAGGGGACAGCCCTAAATTCCAGAAATAAAAGGTACTTCTTCAGATTATCTAGCTGAACATCATACCTAGCTATGATAGCTGCATAAATGGGTGAACACAAATCAAACTGCCCTTTCAGGGTCCAGTGGCAGCCCTTCAGAAATAACAAAGGGAAGCCCCACTTCAGAGGCCGGTGGGGGGGTCGAGGGCAGGCGTTTAAGTCCAGCAAAGGAACTTCAAGTAGATAAACAGTGGTTAACTCTTAAGTCATCCTGACAAAGGACACTTTTCCCAGTTTATATATCATCCCTCCTGTTCATAAACACGTCAATGTTTCAAGAATAATTTTAGAAACACAGCTAATAAAGCTAGCTCATTAAAAAGAATAAAGAACTTTAATAACTGAAGGGAGACAAAAGAAAAGACTAAGACTATTTTCCAAAGAAACTTGACTTTTCTTTCCCTCCCTAGAGCTATTATACAACCGAGCCAATTTAATTCCAGTGGCCAGAGGCAAAGGATACATTGGCTGCTGACAGCAGTTTAAAACCTGGCTCAGGGTCTACCCCCAGCCCCCTCCCCATGCTGTGCGTATACCTATTCTAGGCACAGTATAGCTGGCCAGAAGAGTTTAACTGCTTGCTAATTGGTATGATGGGGGAATGGGGGATGGGAGCAGAAAAGACATTGGTTCAGGGAAAAAGACAATGCAATGAAATGGATAGATTATTTACAGGTACTTACAAAGGAGTCTCCCAGATTTAGGGGAGTGTATGGGAGATTGGGCTGTCAGGTGCCAATCTTCTTCGGCAAAAACCCAGAGGCTTACCTCTTTGCAGTTCGTTGAACATTTGAAAACCAGATTCCTTGGCAAAGATGCCTCAGCCTGAATGGCAGTTCCTCCATCAGCACCAGAGTCCCAGGGGTGGTCATTCACAATGTATGTACACTTCTCTTCAAAATCTGCCTCTGTCCACAGAGTCATGTCAGCATCTTCCATGTCCATTTTCATGGTTCCCTCTACCCCCTCTATCAAGGTCGGAAAATTTACGGTGTTGGAGCTACACTGGGTGGCAGCCTGGAAAAGAAGGAAAAAGCCTTTAATCCCCATTGTCCTGCAGTTTCTGTGGTTTCCTCTGAGACACTGTGACTAATACAGTAGTCTGTGGCACTTGAAAAGCCTATGCAGAAGAGCTGGTACAGTTGAGTAATAGCCAAAAGAGCAGTATAAATGAGATTGCCCCGACTGAATGTTTTTCAAATGCTAGGCTTAGCTTAAAAAAAAAAAAGCGAAGCAGCCTCACTGGAGAAAAAAAAATCAAAACAAACCAGCTGAGAGATCCATTTCTGGCTTTACCTCTCAAAAGCACAGAACTCACTTTCTGGGTTCCCAATCTTGTATCCAAAAACCCCCCGGGGTCATGGCCACCAGACCACTCAGTGCCTGTGGAAAAGCTGCCTCAGAGAAAAAAAAAGTGTCATAAACAAGGAGAGGAAGAGGAAGGAGCTGCTGTCTGCGTCTGAATGAAGCTAAAAATGGAAAGCGCGTGTTGCAGGAGCGGAACCCAGCCTGCCTTTTCCAAATGGGGAAGACTGAACTTTCCCACCAGCTTCCAAAGCACAAACAACTTTCAAAACAACCTACCCCCCATCATCCGCCCCCTTCTGCCTTGCTCCCTTTCATCCTCTAGCAAGGAAGACAGCAAAAAAGCTGCATCTTGGCCAGCATCCTGGTAGTGAGAGCTGGTCACAAATCATCGGGGTGCACTCATTTGGACCAAAGAAGGAGAAGGGGAAAATGGGATTTCTGTAATTTGCTGGCATTTCAAGCCATCATGAAAAGGCACAACAAAAATGCAAAAACTGTCCAATAGTAAACTGCCTCCGGAGAGAATTCCTTTCAGCCACTTCGGCTACAAATAGTACTTTCTGCTGAAAATATTGAACACTCACTCCATTCTCAGAAGTCACAAGTGTTTGAATTGACTGTAAGGAAAGTTACAGTAAATATAGAAAAGTGAGAGAGTAATAAGCCCTTCCTCAACTGGTGATGGGGCTACTTTCCCCAAGCCCATCTCACCCTCTAGGATTAGTAATACACTTACCTTCCAAATAGGAGGTCCGAAGCTTCTCTATTTCCTGCTCCCCCAAAGTTATCCTCTGTCCCTCACTAGGATATTAACTAGTTGACAAAGGGAGGGAGGAAGTGTCTCTCTAAACACTTATTTAAAAATCATACCCAGTAATTCTAATCCAGGATTTCTAAAAAAGAAAGGCGAATACTCATCCGCTTTTCAAACTAAGATAATGTCCCATGGAAGATATTAAAAGCAAACTTGACTATCTTCTTTCATTTAACCATAACTGATGGGGCTGGGGGAAAAGAACTGATGCAGCCAATAAAAGGACGTGGTACAAATGTCTTACACTTCAAAATTTGAAAAGACCTGCTCGTCTATGGGTGGCTCCAGCATGTACAGTCATGATGCTAAATAAATATTAACTAATAATAAAAGTTTTAAAATTAAGCCACCACCGAATATTTGCTCTTCTTTGATCTTACTGGGGAAGGGGAAGAGAAGAACTGCGACTGAAACTTCAATGAATTGACAATTGCAGCCAGAACTGAAAGGGTTAATGATTCATAAGGAGGAGAGGAAAGGTCTTATAATAAACATGTTTGAAGTCGAGAGTGCACCAAGGCAAAAAAATCTGACTTGCTTGCAACCGCTACTACGCAGAGAGAGAGACAGAAAAAAAAAAAGGTTTAAACAGTCTCAAGAGCAAAGAAAAAGAATAAAAAAAAAGGTTCTTACCAAGGTCGTATCCACAAGTTTTTCCAAACAAAAATCCAACATCTAAGGTAAGTCACACTCATTTCTACACAGTAAACATTTCTTCGTTCTTCCAATTGCCGGCTAAAAAGCAGGACTGACTCACACCTCCAGGGCTAGCTCCTTTTCCTCCGGTCTCTCCCAGCCCCGCCGCCTGCTTCTCTCTCTCTCCCTCTCTCTTCTCTCCTCTCTCTCTCTCTCTCTCTCTCTCTCTCTCTCTCTCTCTCTCTCTCTCTCTCTCTCTTCTCTTTCTCTCTTCCAGACAGGTGCTATTCGCACTTAGTGCTTTTGCCTCGCCGAAACACTGGAGGGCTGAGTGTTACAGCACTTTCAGTCTGCTTAACCAAACAGACTGAGCATTTACTCAATGGCTAGAGCCGGAGGAGGGGTGGAGCTAGCTACCTGTTGTAAATTCAGAGAAGCCAATCACACCGAGTTAGCCCCAGAAGAGGGATTCCCCACCCCCCTCCAAATAGTTCAGGCTTTATAGGTTTTCCTCTTATTACACGTGAAGTTCACCATTCACTTGGAACTTTCTTACTTCCCCTTGAAACACACTTAACCTCAAAGTGAAAGAGTTGATATTATCTGCTTTGTGCTACAAATTCATTAACTATTCCCTTCTTCCAGCTGAGGCTTCCAAAGTATCACAAAAGCTTCTCTCGCTTAAAAAAAAAAAACAACCAAAAAACTTTAGTTAAAACCTTTATTGTTCCGATATGAAAAGTCCCGGTTAGGGAAAGAGTACTTTACATTGGAGACATCGACTTAGGTGTGGTTGGGATGGTCGGGGTGGGAAAGAACTGGGTGTCTAATATTTTAGTGTGTAATTGCTATACAATTCAGAGACCCGGGTTTCTAGTAATTTCCTGTGAAGCCTGCATTTCCTGTGAAGAATCTTAACACTTGTATTTATCTGTATAAGCGTCCAAAGAAGTAGGTAATTAAAGTGATTTTTACATTCGGCATAACCCCTTCCCCCCCCTTTAAAAATTTTTTTAGGAATAATGAAATGGGAAGAAACCAGTCTTTTCACATGGGAATCTCATAGCTTTCCCTTTTTTTCTCCTTGGTCCAAACCGTCAGATCCTAGCTCCATATCCAAACAAAATATAAAGCACTCATAATTTTACTATTAGCATAATGGATTGATCCCTCTTAGAGTGGATTACAAATGGTAGAGGTATAGGGATAGTAATTAGTGGCTTTTGAGTTCTTGTCAGTCTTTTCCTCCTGTTCAAGTCGGTCTGGCTGAAGGAAGGACATCCTGTGATGATGGCATACAATGTCCTGTTTGTTTATTATTAAGAGCAAGGACCTAGCATTCCTGCTCCTCATTACAAAACAAACCAGATGCTTTACTTCCTTCAATGGTCCTATTCCCCCAGCAAGGAATTCTCCAATTCAGAGAAACAATGATGCAAAAGATCCATTAATAGACAGGCACTCTGTTGCAAACACTTTAGATTCACCAAGGGCAAGTCTCCGATTTTTCCTGCTGGCTTCAGATCCTCAGATTTATTTATCATCCCTTCCCCCTGCCTCAGGATGCAGTGTCTTTTCTAACATTTTAAACACACATGTGCGCACACACCCACCCACACGTACACACACACACACCCAGTCCCAACCTACTGATACCAACTTAGTCATACAATGAAGTGGACATTTGAGTATTTGTTTACAGAAAGATCAAAACAAATTAAAGGAAAAAAACCCTAATACACAATCAAAATTGTGCTTATATATGTGTACATACATCTCTCTATTTTCTTCTTTTAAAAAAGAGTCAAAACAACTTTTCTATGATTCTGTTAGCTCAGGCAGGCTTAACCACAGTTGAGAATGACATCTGTGTCTAAAGGTCCTGGACAGGTTTTAATCAACACCCACCAGGGGATATTAGGAGAGCTGAAAGCTGCCCTCAGCGCCTGGTTTATCTGCTATAGCATGAAATGCCACAGGGGACGCTGGCTCCTTAGAAGAATCAGGGCCCTCCTTTGGGAGATGTGGTAGGGGTGTAAAACTGAATGAGCACTTCCTAAAAGAGATCTCAGAAAGCTCCGAAGATGATAATTAAACCAGAGAAATCCAGCCTCCTTGGGAGGGTTAATTAACTGATGCTGAGTCAGAGCCACATTGGACAGAAAAACAATGTAGTCATACTGGAGGCAGGCCTTCTATTAAAACACAGTCTCACTTTGAGATGCAGATGTTAGGGGAGCTTTTCACTTCCCTCTTAGAATCAAATCTGTTCTTAGGTCACACATGGTATTCAGGAGCTATTTAAGTCCATCTGATACAGTAAGAGAAGAGGAAAATGGTGGGGTTTTTTTTTAAAACATTCAGAGGGTGGTGGGAGGGCTTGGCTGTTTTAAGGCAAATATTTACTTCAATGACTGGAGGATGCCAGTGATTCAACTCACTGTTAATTAATATCAGCCTGCACTCACCTTCAGAGGCGGTGAAAAGGGCTTGAGTCTAGGGACGACGCACACTTCAAATACCTTTGTAGGACTTAGTCAGGCAACCCTGAAATTAATTCCAGCTGTTTCAGCTAAGCTGGATAGGGCCACAAGTAGAACTTGTAGCCCTTAAGGGGCAGAAATGATAGAGCAAGAGAGTTCAGACATATGGGGACTCCCTCTAGGGTTTGTTCCATCACTGTACAGATAATACCAACCCAACTGAACCATCCTTCTTTGTCTTCTGTAGGATCAAAGGGGCATTGATTTATCATTTGAGGGTGCCTTAGAAAAGAATCCAACTACCTCATTTTATAGAAGCTGGGATGAGGTGGAAGTGAATTGCCCAACGTCACATAGGAGACTGAGGTGGGATTCTGAACCCAAATCTTGACTCCAAATTTTTAGTGATCCTCAAGGAAGACTACCAAAGCTAGAATCAAATTCCTTCAACATTTTCCAATAGTCCATTTAAAAACAGCACAAAGGTTTTTTTTTTTTGGTTTTGTGTTGTTTTTTGGTGAAGAAAAATAAAAGGTAGTAGTGACCTCTTGACCTCCTGTTCCTTTATTAAAATATAGTGTGCCATATTGTTGACTAAAACTGGGAAGAAGCTACTGGCTAGTCTATTAATGCACTGGCAGACCCATCAAAAGTTGTCTTTGTCTTGACTTTTATATCTCAAAATGTTAATATCAAAGTCATAATTTGGTGCATTTTTAGTCATGGCATTTCCCTCCTCTCCTCCTAGTTCACAAAAAAAAGTGTACTCAAAACCTCAATTATTTTATTAATCAGCATTTCTCAGGCAGAGCTCTCTTTGTTGCTCTCCGGTTGGCAGCAAGTCATGAATGGCCTAAACAACTCTGATTTCAGAAATCCCCATCCATTTTCTTTGATGCTATCATCACAGCTGATGTTACTCAGCTCCAGCTACTGCAACAGTATTTTCAATCTTCTGGTGGGGACAGGCTAGCATATGCTTGCTCTGAGGAACCTAAGATCAGTGACTGAGGGTATGGCAAGAGGGGATTGTTGAGTTAAATGGAATTGAGAACCAAATCTGCAGAGCTGGTTCCAACAAGGGAAAAAAAAAAAAAAAAACTTTCCAAAGCAAGTCAAAAGAAGGATGAAATGTGCCCAAAATGAAATGTGGTCTCATTTTCAAATTCAACCCTCCTTCACCAAAACAAGGTCAATGACAGCCTAACCACATCAAGAGTAAACCCCCTCCCACTCTCTGCTTTGACCCTCCCCCTCCCCTCCCCCCTCCTCATTTCCCACTTCCTGTAGATTAGGGCATCTTTATGCTGGTAAACATTTGGGGACCAACTGCAGTTTTTCCTCAGAAAAGAAGGGCACAGGGGCCTTTGAAGCCCTCCCACACATCTTAAAAGCCAGGCTGAGAACTAAAGGCCCTGACTCCTAGTGGGACACTCGATTTTTAAACTCAAACAGCCTAAAGTGAATTGACTCAGCTCAACTTTCTGTCTGTTTCCCTGAATTCCTCCCCCCCCCCAAGCTGACAAGGGAAGCAACTATGTGTACATGAAGAAGAGAATGTATGACACACTCTAGAACCCAATTCTGCGTATGTGTCATTGGTATGATTTACATGCATGAACCAGTTTGGTGATGAGTGAAACAATGTTTAAAAATAGAACCATGTTTTCCTTCCGGTTACAAGGCTTTCCAACCCAGCCAGATATTTTGATTTAAAACAACAACAGAAAAAATAAACAAACAAAAAAATAAGGACTGAGATTTTGATCCTAAGACTACAATGTTTGAGCCAACTTTCTTGGGTAAAAGGATGGAAATGAATCCTACCTACAAGCCTCCAAATCAAAAATGGCCTAATTTTCATGAGAAGTTCTCTTCCCTAGAAATATAGATGAATGAGAAACACTGTCACTAAGAGGTTTGTAATATAGGGCATCCCTAAAGTTTTAGTGAAGTTTCAAACTATAAATAATACCAAAATTATAAATGCTACATATGTAAAAAAATCATCATTTGAAATGTAAATTATGTGATTTTAAAATATGAATTTTACTTAAGATCCAGCATAACTACTACAGTCTTGTGCTATATATTCTTCAGTTTTTGAAATATGTAAAAACTTCATCAGCTGTGCCTCAGGGCCTGAAAAGATGAAGTTTTGATGCATACACAACAATTTTGACTGATCAACAAAGGAAAAGAGTTTGATGAAGATACATTAGGTAATAAAGGTAGTCATGTAAGAGAACCTCCTCTATTGATCCACAGGTCTGAGAAAGTATATTGTGCCATGGAACATATGATACATAATGACATAGTAATCCAGAAAATTAAAATGCTATTCAAAAATGCACAAAATAAATTAAATATATAGGAATTTGAATAGTTAAACTCTGAAGTGATTTTTTTTGCTAATTTAGTAATATTTATACTTCTGAACTTATTAATGATTCAAACTACACTCAGTGTGGGGCACCCCATATATGAGCATCATGGCCATTGTTCCAAGATATTTTATTGGGATTTAACCTGTCTTTTTCCACTCTTGTCTTGGGACACAAATAGACTGGTATACTGATATGCAGAGTAAACATTTTATAACTCAGCATTTTCTTCTAATTTAATATCCTCAGTTAAATTTGTTAGAACTCATAAAGTAACAGGTGTACATATTGTCATCTATGAAAAAACCCAAGATTTTTTCTTTTTATTTTAGATAAATATGGGTAATCAATAGTTATTTAGATTTAGTTAAGGATAAGTGAAGGGGAGGGGAAATTTATACCTCTGGTGGTTAATAGCTACATAATTCATTTACACTTTGAGAGCTAGGGTGCTACCAAAAATAAAAAGGGGAAAAGATTTGGAAGGAAGAGGATCTGGGTTTGAATCCCAGGGACTTCAGACGAGTCATTTTGCCCTCTAGGTAAATTTTAGACTAATCTGGAAAATGATACATTTGGTCTAGATGACTTCTAAATCTATGATCTTTTGATTTCAAGTCAAGGAGGGCTATTGAGGCTACACAGCAAGGGGAAAAATAAAGAGAAAGGAGCCAATTCTGAGAAAGTTGGTTCCTCCTTATTTATAGAAAGAAAAGAGGCCAAAGTAAACCTGAACAAAAAGAGTCCAAAGTAAACCTGAACAGTGGGAATGAAAGAATGTGATCTTTTAGACTTTTAACCACAATGAGGCATTGCCTAATTTTCAGGTGCCCAAATGAAGCTCCAACTGGAAGTCACCAGGCCTTTCTGTCCCCTGCTTCCCTACAAAGTTAGAAAGGCAGTAACATAGAATCTCCAGAGCTGGAAGAAAAATTATATCTCATCAAATCCAATGTACTCTTTTCAAAGATGAAGAAACCAAGATCCAGATTACTTATTAGTTGTGCTGTCACACAGATAATCTGTGATTAAGACTAGGTCACACTTAGATTTTTTGATGTACCCCAGACCGATTTTTTTAGGGGTTGTTCTAAGTCTAAATCTGACATTAGATTAAGACCTTAAGTCACAAATACTATTTTCATTATTAAATGGTTTCCATGGTTTATAAGAAGCAAACCCAAAGTCACATAGTTCTTAACAGGTAAAAGGATAGTGTCAACTTTTTAAAATTATCCCCTCCTCAGTGAATAGCAAATGGGTTACTTTCTCTCACTTCCTCTTTACAAAGCTACACTAGTAGAAAAGGGGGATTCTGGGAGACACTTATTCCCAGCACCCTTACTAACCTCACCCTCCCCTCAGCTTCTACCTTCCTTATTTACAGGGAATTTTAAGTGTTTATAGGTAAAGGGTTATTTTTTCTTTGAAAAGTCTAGTTTTGCATACAAAGGGTACTTAAAGGTAAGGTGCCAAATGTCATCTTTTAAAGAAGCTTTTAATTTTCTTTTAGTTCAATTCAATACAACATTTATTCAGCATCAAGAATATGCTAAGTGTTTGGAGAGAAAAGTAGGGGAGATAAATCACTGCCTTCCAGGAGTTTATAATCTATTAGTAAATCAGAACCTGAGAAATGTTTATTAAATAGCTAGGCTACCTCACCACTCCAGTTTTCCCACCAGTGCTCTTTCCTTCCCTGTACTCCAATTCCCATCTTTATAATAGAAAGTCCACTGGAATTTGCTTCCTAGAGACCTGGATATTAATTCTGACTCTGTCACTACTTAACTATTGTAAATTTGAGCAAGTCATTTTTATCTCTTTGGGTTTTAGAATTTCCTTATCTGTGATATAATTAATAAGAGTGCTGAGATTAGAGTCAGAAGACCTTGATTCAAAGAGGGCTTCTGACACTTTCTAATGGCTGGGTATCCATGGGTAAAGCAGAGAATCGTTTATCCGGAGTTGGAAAGAACCTCAAAAGGTCATGTAGAGTCATTTCTTCTTCCTAAGTTAAATAATGTGAAAGAGGTTAGTTACAGAGACTTGTACCCAGGTCCCCTGACTCTTTAGAATTTTTCCACTATACCCTATAGGATGCCTTCCTTAAGTTCCTTAAGTTCTCTGACCCTTGTATTACTCACTCAAAATAATGAGGATAATGATATCTATGAAACCCAGTATATAGTAGTGACTTTAAAATCAGAATGAAATGGATCCTAGAACCATCTCTGATATATGATTGTTCTGGGTTAAATCACAACATTTTATTGCTCTAGACAATTCTCAAAGATTATAACTTAGCTTTGTTCTAGCATGAGATTCTTCATATGGGAGCTCCTTATACCTCATGAAATCACAGGTTCAGTCCCTATTCTAATAGTACTCACCCAATAGGGTCGAGAGGATCAAAGGAAATCATGTATGTAAAATCCTTTGCAGACTTTAAAGCAGAAAATATAGTCTCATTGTGATTATTATTACTCTTTTCACTGGAGGACAAAAATAGCTTTTTGGAGGGAAAGTTGGGCCATGGGAAAGAGAAAAAGAAGGCTTACATGATTGGTGTAATTAAAGGGAGTACCCTAGGTTTTAAGAAGAATGAGAGAGTGAAACTTTAGGGAAAAGGATTTTGATATATATGTAAGCAAAGAAGCAGAGAAATTCTATTTTAATGTTTGAAAGAGAAAGCTGAACAACTTACCCTACATAAACAGCAAAGGTAGGGAAATTTGGAAAGTGATTGAACTAGTGATAGATTCAATGGAGAAAAAGCAAGGGACTTTGACCAGGAAGGGATTTAAAAATAACCACCTACCCAAATTTTTCATTTTTACAGAAAGAAAAGTCAAGGTGGTAATTGGTGATGTGACTTACTCAAAGCCACAGAACTAGTGTCTAGGTCTCTAGAAGTCCAATTCCATCTCACTTTCCATTATTCCTTAGAATAAAGATGGAGTTGGAGAAAGGTTTAGATGTAGAATGAAGAGTGGGGTAGCTATGCCACTTCTTTTTCCTGTCCAAATCTGATTACAAGTATTTTTTTCAGTAGGGACTATGTCATCTTTCATCTTTTCCCCTTCTGGATTCCTAGCATAGTATTGGAACTTTCTAATGTTTATGGAACTTCCTAATGTTTATTGAACAAAAGTTTTTTTCCAATGGATGAATAACAAAGTCTTCATTTAGTCCTTCCAAAGTGCCAAACTCTTGGCTAACAGGTCCAGGGTGGGTACAAGGTAGATGATGAATAAATGTCTGACTGAATACAAAGACAAAAGCAAAAGATCTTCTCAACAATCAGAAGGGCTCCTCTTAAGCTTTTATCAAGTTTTAGGCATTAAGCAAAGTTCTGGGGATACAAAAAAAATGCAAACTTCCCCCTCCCCAATCAAGGACCTTAAGGAGGGTACACTCTCTCAAAGGTTTTTATAGTACTCCTTGTATGCAAAATTATAGACATTTACAGAAAAAAAGAATAAGTAGGTGGGAGGTGGGGGGAAGGTGGCACTGAGATGAAGTGAATGGGAAGAAGTGAATCCTATCGGTCTATCTCTGGGATACTTCTCTTACAAGTGCTCTTCAGTTAGTCAGTCAGTCTGTCTGTCACATTGCTGCTAAAGTGATTTTTAAAGCAAAGATCTGATCAGGTCCTCCCCGATTCTTTGACTCAAGTGGCTTCCTACTGCTTCTAGAATCAAATAGAAGCACCTCTCGGTAGCTTTGAAAGCCCTTCAAACTTAGTCCAATCTTGCCCCATTCTTGAATCATGCTCTCCAGCCAAACGGGCCATTTTTTCTCTTCCCAGGGACTTTCCATGTCTTTGCAAAAGTAGTCACTACAGAGCCTGAAAAACATTTATCTCCCCCGCCATAAACTCCCTCTCTTCCTTCAAGATACACCTTGCGCACCACCAGATTGTACTGAAAGCCTCCCCAGACCCTCAGCTGCTAATAACCTATCTCTTAAACCAGTTTGTATTTTTTTTTAGGTTTTTTTGGCAAGGCAAATGGGGTTAAGTGGCTTGCCCAAGGCCACACAGCTAGGTAATTATTAAGTGTCTGAGACCGGATTTGAACCCAGGTACTCCTGACTCCAAGACCGGTGCTTTATCCACTGCGCCACCTAGCCGCCCCTATTTATTCTTTTCATATTTATTCTGTATACACATTTAAATGCTCGTTAAGGAAACCAGACAGGGAAACTTAAAGTTTGTAGGTGAACATGCACACAGTCTTGGCTCCACTGTTGGAATGTGGAGTAGGGGTTTTTTTCCATTCATTATATTTGTATTCCCAATACCTAGTCAAGTGGCATATAGTAGGCATTTAATAAACAAACACAAATAAATAACCCAATAAATAATCCATTGGAAAAAATTCTCTTTCAAAAACTGACATTTTCTCTTTCATCTAGCTAGTGTCTATTTCACATTACCCAGAGAAAATGAAGGCTGTGTGGAGACGCTTTGAGCCTCTGAGTTCAGGCTTATCTAGTCTTTATCAGCAGTCTATTGTTTCCTGAGGGAAGTCAGGGAGGAAGAGGCAGTAAAGGGTTAATGTTCACCAGGTCCCTCCGGATCTTCCCCCTTTCCCCTACACCCATCCCCCTACTTCAGGTATAGGCAAAAATAGAGAAAGAGAACCTTCAGCTAGTGAGTAGAAGAGATCCGGGATCTCTGGTACATTCTAGTCATTCACCTTCAAACTCACCTTTAGAAGAGCATTTCATGTCCTCAGGGAGAGACATTCTACTATTCCCCCCAAAGGAGAGTCCATTAAAGGTATTAGGATTCAGGCTGCAGCAGTGATCTCTAAGACTGGCTCTTTCCGGACAATAGACAATTAAAGCTGATAAATCTAGGCTACTTGTTGCCCTTCTAATTCCTCCTAATTGTCCCGCTCCTACTCCAGGCCTTAGCATGAAGGGATGAAGCGTGCTCCTTTAATCTCTGAAGTACCTGACCTACTTCCAAGGGATGGCCTTTAGAAAACAGTTTTCTTCCCCATCTGGCCCCCTTTCCCCCACCGAACTTCCCTTCTTCTTGGGGGAGGGGACAGAACAGGGGGAAGGCACCAGACCAATCAGGGAGTCTGGAACTGCAGAAGATGCTAGCCCTAATCTGCAGTTAACAGCTAATCAAGCGATTTGGCACACTAGTCCTTGATTCAAGTGTCCCTTGGTGGCCTTAGACTCCACCAGTGGGAGCAGGCCGCACTGACAATTCAATTGCTAGATCCCTCCAAGTTATTAAAGAGGAGATGCCTCAGTGGTTCCATTTGCAGCTGGCACTGTCCCCCCCCCCCCAATTATGTTGTCACAGCTACTCGGAGCAAGATCAGAGTATTCGTGTTCACACAAATGCTGCTAAAAGGATAGAATTCTTACGTAACAGATTGTTCTTTGAATGTCAGTTTAGTGATTTCCTTCTATCTTCATGATTACCCATCTAGAATCCACTCCCCCCCCCAAAAAAACCAAACTGGCTTTGGGAGTTGGTGAATTCTGTTTCTCATTTAAAGGGTTAGGCTGAAAAAATCTCTGCATCAAAGTCTCTCCAATCATCATCTTGACTGGGCCTAAAAACTTGACAATTTGAAAGAATTGTGGTACGATAATAGAAAGGGCCCTTGTTATGGAGTCAGAAAGGCTCTGGGTTCAAATCCTATTTGAGAATTATAAACTTCACAAATGACTTAATATCCCAAGGTCTTTCCTGAAGAATGGGTTTCCTTATTTGAAAAATGAGGTGGTTGGACTGGATAGCTTTTGAAGTTTTTACTAGATCTACCATTACAAAAACTGTGCTTCACAGTAATGTTTCTAGGAAGAGAAGGGTTAGAAAATAACAAAATAGAAGTTATTAATATTAAATCATTCATTCAGTTGCCTCTCTGCTTAATTTACCCATCCCATCCTTGAATAAATAGGAACAAATGTTACAATGACAGGAGAACCTTGCACAGGAACTGAAGATTGGGTTTTCTGACCCCTAAAAGTAGAAGACATGTTCTCTATCAAAGGCTTTCAGATAAGGTCCCAGAATGAATTCCCTTTTCTTCATCTTCTTCCCTTTATCCCATCCCCTTTAGCCTCTTTACCTCAAGAACTATCATGCTCCAATAATTCAGCATCATTCTCTTCCCAAACTCCAGGATCACAGAATAGTTCAATGCACCTACTCACATTTACCTGTGACCAGACTTCTGCTATTCACTTCCTCTTCTCTTTCAATAACTTGTTCCATTATTAGAGGTACCAAAATGACCACAATGCAAATTTACCTTTTGCCTTTGGAATAAAACTGAAAAATGGTGCTATATTCTGATTTCATTTTGAATACAGAAGGTATTTTCATCCTAGCATAGGGAAGAGCTGCAGAAGATGAGACAGGACCTTAGATACTATCTGTAAAATGTAAAATTTGAAAAGGAGTGAAAGAAAGACTCTTTTTATAGGCCACTTACACTGAGATCTGGACCTGCCCTTGAGTTTCTTCCCCTTCAGGAACAAAATATTGCAGATCATTCAATTTTTTGTGTTATATAGTGGGAATAAACAAGATGTCTGAACACAAGGAAAAGGGTACAGTTCTCTTCTCTCCCCTCCTCCATTGCACAATTACCATAACATTTACTTCTCCAGGCAAGAGGTAGATACTGGAACTGGAACTGGACTCCCCCCCCCCCCCCCCCCCCAGTGAAAGTGAAAATTTCAAGAGAAAGAGATCCCACTAGGGAGGACAAAAGTGAAACCTCAGCCCAAGAAATACCCTGAGGGAATAAAAATGAAAACTTCAGATCAGGCCACAGGTGACTTTTAGAGGGAAAGAAAAAGGGTGGAGGTGACTTAAATGATGGGAAAGAAAAAAAGGGACACAATATGATGAACTAGATAAAAAGTCCCTACTTCTTACACCCCTTCCCTCCCATCCTCCTGAGGCACTAGGTCCATCCCACCAGAAGAGATGGTCTGTGGATTAAAGAAAAGCCCTCTTCTTTATCCCTCCTCTTTCTTTTTCTTTTTTTAATTTTTAAAGATTTTATTTGAGTTTTGGGTTTTACAATTTTTCTCCCAATCTTACTTCCCTCCCCTCAACCCTCCCCTCCTCTTTTCAAAGAAAGAGTTTCAATTCAGGCTGAGACTGGAAGAAGAGGGGAAACTTTAGTATGGGTATGTGTATGAAAGAAAGGGTATATACAGCTGAAGGAAAGAATTTTAACTTTGACTCTTGAGCAAAGAGTTGGGTGAAAGACACCCCATAGAATGAAGGAAAGGACTTCAACCTACTCTGATCCCAAGAGAAGAGAGGACCTAGAAATTAAGTTCCTAAGGTCTAAGCACCCCCCAAAAAAAGAATGAAAAGGACTTTTGATATCAGAGATGCTCAAAACAATAATAAAAAACCATGAAGAAGAAAATGTTTGCCAGTGAGACTCATAAGAATTCTCAGAAGAAATTGTATGAAATTTAAAGCATAAAAATATTAAAAATGAAATTACATTAAGAGGACAGAATTTGAAAATCACTAAGAACTATAGAGAAGAGACCTGAAAAGAAATTAATGAGCTAACAAGAAGTATATAAAGCCTTACCCTAAGGAGAGATGGCAAGAAATATTGAAATAAAGCCAAAAGATTGAAAAAGAAAGAAAATAAGATATCTCATGTTAGAATAAATGATCTGAAAAATAGAACAAGCAGAGATAACTTAAGAGTTATTGGATCATTTGAATTCTATGATCAAAACAAGAATTAAATATCCATATTTTGAAAAAAATCACTCAAGAAATCTGCCCAAACATTAGAATAATGGGCAATAGGAAAAGAGAATCTACTAAATTAACTCTCAAAAGAAATTCAGTATGAAAATCCCAAGGATACCTTTGCCATAATTTGTAGTTTTAAGGTCAAGGAGAAATTCTACAAGCAGTCAGAAAGAAAGAATTATAATACTAATGAATTAAAGTCTAAAAGACCTAGCATCTAGAACCAGTGTGGAACTTAGAACATAGAATGAGACATTGTGAAACTTAGGCCTATAAAACAGAATAACTTAATTAGCAAAACAGTGCACTCCTCAAAAGGGGGAAAAATCTTCAATGAAAATAGAGAACTTTCAATATTCCTGATGAAAAAAACTTGAAGCTGAGTAGTAATTTTGAAGTACAAATATTGGAATCAAGGGGAAAAATAAGAAAGGTAAATACAGGTGAACAACCAGAAGGAACTTATAAGGATAAATTACATACATTCTAATGGGGAGAAGATTCGGAAAAGGTTCGTTAGAATATTAATGACATAAGGAGTTACAGATGTATTCAAATGAGATGGAAGATTTATAAGTGACTTTATTATATTTTGACAATATTATGAGGAGAAATAGGAGAAAAAGGAGGAGAAAAATGCTCACTAGGGTAACAAACAGAAGAAAGAAGCTTGAACTTATCTTGAATAATCAGGGTTCAAGTTCATACAAACATGAAGGGGTAAGGTTAGTAGATATGATTTGAACTTCACTTTCATTTAAATATATTAGAAGGGGGCAGAATACAGTCAGTCAGTCAACAAGCATTTGTTAAACACTTAAATATGCCAGGCTCACACACACAAACATATACAATACCCAAAGAGCTTGATGTTAAAAATATGTTCAATTCAGCAAAGATATTGGAAGGAAAAGGAAGCAGAAAAATGAAGAAATAAGAGAGGAGATTCAGGAAGAAATTGGTAATAAAAAACACCCTGAACTTTGAGAGGAGATATGTAGAGGGAATCAAAAGGAAAAAATAAAAAAAGAATAAGAACCTATAATAAAGAGGGAGTGGGAGCGAAAGATAAGACAAAGTCTAAGAGAATAGAGGGAAATGCTCAATTAACAATCCCAAATGAATATGATTGGGATGAAAGCACTCATAAAATAGAAGAAAATTTACAGAATGAACTACAAAGTAGAATCCAGCATTGTTATTTACTAAAAAGGTAAAACATAAAAGCTCACTGGCAGTATGGGGGCTTGGAGCAACTATTTTCAGTGGAATGGGGTGGGGGGAAGCCTGAGTAATAGTTATATTTTCAGGCAAGGTAACAGCAAAAAATAAAACTAAGGATAAACTAACATTTTTCTGAAAGACAATGAATTAATTTCGATCCTTAACATTTATGTATCAAATGACCTAGATTTTAAATACTTAAAGTAAAAACTAAGGAAATATAGGGAGAAATATTGAGTAAAACTATGATAGTGGGGAATCTCAATCTATTAGAAGAATCTAACAACAACAAGAAAAGAAAGACCTGGATATTATTTTAGAAAAATTAGCTATGATTGCTATCTGGCAATTATTCATTAGGAATAGAAGGGTATAAACATTTCTTAGCTATGAATGGTATTTTTTTCAAAAAATTAACTATGTATTAGGGCAGGAAAAAGCCACAAACATTTGCAGAAAAGCAGAAATATTAAATACATCCTTTTCAAATCACAATGCAATACAACTACATTAAATGAAAAGCTATTGAAAAATATTAATATCAAATGGAGATTAATTAACCACCCTAAGGAATGAATGGGTCAAAAAAAAATCAATCACAGAAAGGTTACATAATTTCATTAAAAAGAATTTCAGCAATGATAAAATATGTCATCATTCTTTGGGATGTAGCTAAGTCAGTCTTTAGAAGAAAATTTATATCACTAAATATATTTATTAACAATAAAGAGAAATAATAGCTCAATTAACTGTGTATGTGAATAAAAATCAAAATTATGGAACTGAAAAATATTTAAAACTCAAACACCAAAATAGCAAACCTGAATATCAAAAAATAGATCAGCAAGAATGAAAGCAAAACAAAACTATCTAAAACAACAATTGTGAACTATAAAATGACCATTGAAAAACTAGGATTTGATTTTTTTGGGGGGAGGGAGGGTAATGTATTAGTTAATTGATTAAAAAAGATGAGACAGGGGGCAGCTAGGTGGCACAATGGATAAAATACCAGCCTTGGACTCAGGAGTACGTGGGTTCAAATCCAGCCTCAGACACTTAATAATTACCTAGCTGTGTGGCCTTTGGCAAGCCACTTTAACCCCATTGCCTTGCAAAATCTAAAAAAAAAAAAAAAAAAAAAAAAGATGAGACAAAAAAATTAATATAATCAAAAATGAAAAAAAGGAGAATTGAATTCACAAAAAATAAGGAATAGAAACCATCTCATCAATTATATTCTAACAAAACTGAAAATTTAAGTGAAATAAGTTTACAAAAATATAAAAATCCAGAACAACAGAACAAGAAGTAAAAATGTAAACAATATGACCTCAGGGAAAAAAAATTGAACAATAAATGAACTCCCAAGGGAGGAAAAAAAAAGATCACAGAGATTTACAAGTGAATTCTATCAAAAATTCAAAGAACAATTCCAGTAACTAAAACAGAACATGAGATCCTACAAAATTCTATGATTCAAATATATTTTTGATAAACAAGAAAAAATTTAAAAATGAAAACTACTGACCAATATCATTGATGCAAAAGTTTTGAATAAAAAAATTATCAAGTGCTTAAAAAAAGTGTATCACAAAGACTACGCATTACATACACACACACACACACACACATATACATATATATATATATATATATATATATATATACACCAAAAGTATAGAATTGGTTTAATATTAGAAAACTATAAATTCAGTGAGACTAATAAAAAAGCAACAAAATCATGGTTATATTTATATAGAAAAAGCTCTAGATAATGTCCATTTCTTTCGATAATGATAGAAAACATAGGAATATATAGATCTTTCCTTAACAAGATAAATAACATACCTAAAACCAAGAGTCAGTATTGTATGCATTGGGTTTATGTTACCTCCTATTAGGGGTAAAAACATATCTATTTTCACCACTTCTACTTGACAAAACACTAGTTTCACTTTAGCTTATCAATGAGAGAAGAAAATAAATTGGTAGGCATAAAGAAGAAACAGCAATGATCACTTTTTGCAGCTGATATGATATATTTAAGATAGTCTTATAAAGACAATAAAAAAATCAAAACAGTAACTTCAACAAATTTGCAGGATATAAAGTAAATCCAAACCAAAAAAAAAAAAAAAATCAACATTTCTATTTAAAGTCAGCAGGCAAAGACAGAAAGAGAAGATATAAAACACTTGGGAGTCTACTACCAATTGTGTGAATTGTGTGTGTGTGTGTGTGTGTGTGTGTGTGTGTGTGTGTGTGTGTGTGTGTGTGTGTGTGTGTGTGTGTAATCAGAACTTTAGATCTAAAGCAGGTATATCCAACCTGTGGACCCTCATGTGGACACCATCACATTTCTGATTGTGTTCATTGTTGGTGTGGGTCCCATTGTATTTGTGAATAGGTATTGATTTTCTATGCCACTGTTAAAGAGTTTTTGTGGGCAATGCAGTTAAAAGATTGGGCATCCTTGATATAAAGAGTTGGAGAAATATTAACTGCTTAAGGTTTGGCCAAACCAAAATAACAAAAATTACAATATTATCTAAAGTAATAAATTAATCTATTTAATCAATACCAGAATAAACTATCAAAAGATTACTTTATAACACTAGAAAAAAAATAACAAAATTCATACCAGGCAGAAAAGATCAAGAATCTCAAGAGAAATAATGAGATTAAAAAAACTGGACCTGAATGGAACCTACTAATCTAAGGTAGCAATTCTCAACAAATTAGGCCTGGTTACAGAATAGAAAGATCAATCTATGGAGCAGACTACATACCTACAGAAACAAAGGCAACTACTAGACTGATATTTGATAAACATAAAAACCCCAGGTACTGGGGTATAGACTCAACTTTTTGATCAAAACTGCTAAGAAAACTGATCAGGAGTATGACAGAAATTAAGTTTAGACTAACATAGATCTTATTCCAAGATCATCTCCAAGTGGATGCAAAATCTAGATATAGAAGGTCACATAAACAAATCAGAGAAACAAGAAATTATCTCTTAGACCTATGGATAGGGAAAAGTTCATGACTAAACTAGATTAAAGAGGATCTCAAAATATAAAATGAAGAATCAGATTTTAAAAAATCAAACAGATTTTCAAGTCAGATCAAGTTCAATACAGTTAGAAAAGGACACAGCAAACTGGAGAGAAAATCTTGACAATGTTTCTCTGAAAAGGTCTCGTTGGCTATATATATATATATATATATGTATATATATATATATACATATATATATATATATAGGAACTGATTCAAATTTATAAGAAATAAGAGTCATTTTTTAATTCACAAATGTTCTAAGAATATGAACAGGTAGCTCTATGAATCAGGATATGAGACAAGTCATCAATTTCTGTATTTAAAAAGTGCAATGCCAATTAGAGAAATGCACATTAAAGCAATTCTAAGGTTACCCCCTCACACCTATTAAACTATCAAAAATGACCAAGAAAAAAAGGACAAACTATGGAGGGTCTGTGGGAATATGAGCACACTGAGTTATGAACTGCTTCAATCATTCTGGTAAGTTGGGGTGGCTAGGTGGTCCAGTGGATAGAGCACCAGCACTGGAGTCAGGAGTACCTGAGTTCAAATCTGGTCTCAGACACTTAATAATTAATTACCTAGCTGCGTGGCCTTGGGCAAGCCACTTAATCCCATTGCCTTGCAAAAACCTAAAAACAAACCCCCCCCCCCAACCCAAATCATTCTGGTAAGTAATTTAGAATTATATGCAAAAAGTTACTAAATAGAGAGTGCCATATGAAATAGTTATACCACTGGTGGACCTACACCCCCAAGAAGATAAAAGAAGCAGATAAAGTTCCTATATTACAAAAATATTTGCAGCCAAAAACAAAAAAACTGGAAACTAAAGTGCCCATCAGTTGAGAATGAACAAAATGTGGTAGGTGAATGTAATGGAATAATATTGTGACATAAGAAATGAAGAAAAAGATGATTTCAGAGAGACAGTTTGAATTGATGTAAAGTGAAATGGGAAGAAATCAGAAATTTAATTTATGCTTCAACATCAATATTGTAAAAAACAAATAGTCCTAAAAGACATGGATCCTGATCAACCATGATTCCAGAGGATTGATTAAAAAAAAAAAGAAAGCAATTCATATTAAGAGAAATATATGGAAGAAATGCATTTTTGGAATTGATCCATGTGGATTTGCTTTACTTGATTTTCTTCCTATGATAGAGGGATTCTGTAGTTCTTTTATTTCCTCCATCTCTCCCAATGGATGGGGGAGATAGATGAGCGAAAAAAATGAATGATTGATCACTGAAAAAAAATTAAAAAAAACCCCCAAATTATAACCTGAGTAAGCAGGCAGGCAGCACCCAGCAGGGGCTCAAACGATAAACCGTCAAATTCAAACCATTTGTCAAGTAAGGAGTAAAGAGAACAAGTTGAAAGACAGACTCAGGAAGTTAATTTATCTGGTGCAACACATTAAGTAGTATAAATACTAGGAACAAAAAGGTAAACACATTTACCCAGCAGTATCTCCATCAAGAAGGAAGGGCTAGGTTACTTCTCTCTCTCTCTCTGACTTCCCAATGATTTTAGCTCCCTCAGATTCTGAAGGCTGAATGTTTAACTAGGGAACTCATCAAATTGAAAGGCTACCCTACCCACTCAAGTATAATACGTTGCTTTTAAAAGAATAAAAATGAGTACCAAAGTCTCTGTCATACTCAAAGGGGAAAACCCTTTTGAGACCTTAGTTATGAATACAAGATAATGTTTCATAATTCAGGATCATTTTATTTAAAATACCAGAACATTCATTCATAAATCGTAGTATTGAGACACATATTCATAAGAACCCCAGATGCAAAGGCTTCAATAAATAGATATGTGCTGAATGTCTCTTCATTAGTGTCCCAGTGTAAATGACATTGCAACAGGAATCAAGAAATGCAATTTCTGCATGATTAATAGGGAAATATGATTAACAAAATACATTAGAGTGTTTTTTTGAGAAGGGGGAGGGAGGGAGAAAAATGAGAAACTCAAGAACCTTACCAAAAATGATTCTTGAAAACTATCATTACATGTAGTTGGAAAAACAAATAAATTAATTTAAAAAAAAAAAAAAAAGAAGCCAGGGGCGGCTAGGTGGCGTAGTGGATAAAGCACCAACCCTGGTCAGGAGTACCTGGGTTCAAATCCGACCTCAGACACTTAATAATTACCTAGCTGTGTGGCCTTGGGCAAGCCACTTAGCCCTGTTTGCCTTGCAAAAAACTAAAAAAAAAAAAAAAAAAAAAAGAAACCAAATTTCTAGGCTGCAACTTAATATCAGTATGACCCTGGGCAAGTAATGTCCCCTCTCTGGGCCTCAGTTTGCTCATTTGTAAAATTAAGGAAATGGACATAATTCTCATCATCTACTCTACATTTTAGTCAAATTGGCCTAGTTGATGCTGTGTGTAAGGGACACTGCATCTCCTACCTCCTGCCTTTGTATCAGACAGTCTCCCATGTCAGGAATACACTCCCTCTTCATCTTAGCTTCATAGAGAGCCCCTATCTTCCTTCAAGGTTATGCTCAAATGCCACCTCCTGAATTTTTCCAGGCGCTAGCACCTCCACCCCCCTATAGTATTTTGGATTTACTTATCTGAGTATGTGATGGCTCCCCTCTCCCCCTCCCCCTATTAGCATTGAGGCAGGAATCGGTTCCTTTTTTGTCTTTTTATATTCCAAACCTACAACAGTATCCGGCACATGGTAAATGGTTAATAAATCTTTATTCGATGAACAAACGATTCCCAAATTGTCCTTGAAGTTTCAGCACATAGTGTTTTAATATTTAGGGAAGGCTACTTTACTTTGTACTTTCTTTGGATAAGCTAAGTCAAATGAAAAAATTTAAAAGAAAAAAATTGTTAAACTTTTAGGGACTATTGCCTATAACTGTCAAATATCTTCCTAATCTGGGATCTTTTGCTAGGCTTTTGAAACAGAAAAAGATTTAGGACTTAGTCCTTGTCTTCAAGGGCTTTCCCTTATAGATTTGAAGACAGGATACAAACATAAAGAAATAGAAAGTAATGTCTTACTAGTCTTTCACTCATATCAAAGGAATGGAATGTACGGCCAGAGAAATAGGCAGCAGTTAACTGAATAAACGGATGTTCTCTGCTTTAGGAAAGTTAACAGTTAAGATAAAAAATTAACCTGACATTCACAGCATATTATAATTTTGATGCTCCTCCATAATTTCCATAAGTCCAAATCTCGAACATTTAGATGATTTTTTATATACATGCACACATATACACACATACATACACACATAAACACAAAATCCCCAAACAATTCATGGTTCCTGTCTTTGGGTTCCAAATGTTGCAGGTTCCCTGTACTCAGTTCTTGCATCCCTACATCCACACTACAGATTTACCCTTTCATGCAGTCTTATACCAGAGGTCTCTAAGTTGAGGGCTCTGTGATTTAAAAAAAAAAATATGTTGATCACTGTATTTCAATAGAACTTATTTTTTCTGTAATCCAATATACTTAATGCATTTAACACCAACAATAGCTTGCATTTATATAGTTTTAAGGTTTATAAAGAGCTTTATAAATATATCTAATTTTATTTTTTCAACAACTTAAGGAGAGAGGTATTGTTATTACCTCATTTTACATGTGAAAAAACCAAAATAAAGGTTAAGTGATTTGTCTAGGATTATATAGCTAGCTATTAAGTGTTGGAAGTCATATTTGAGTTCAAGTCTTCCTGTCTCTAAGCCTAGTTGCCTTAAAAAAATTATCCTGAAAAGGGTTCTGTGGGTATCAGGCTGTCCAAGGGAATCTATGACCCACAAAAGTTACAGACCAAGATATAAACAGTGGAAGGAGTATTAAAAGTGGATGTTTACAAAGTACCTTAAAGTTTATGTATCTTTTCCTAAGACTAAAAATTTTCCTCTTTCCAATCTAACTTTCCTCCTCCCCTCCATCCACTCCACCCAATAGTAATTAAGTTTAACAAGAGCAATTAACAAAATAAACTCCTTACTGCCTGGTGGTCTGATTATTCAGATTGCAAAATTGTTTTAGGCAGTTAAAAAGACAGTTAAAAAACAAATGATGAATAAAAATGATTGTTTGCATATAATTCATTTTTTGTCTTATGCATGCATTTTTTCCAACATATATCTGACATAAATGGTAAATAATGAAGTTACTACTAGGTAGTGATTATATATGGTGTCCCAAAAGTCTTAGTGCAGCTTACTGGGTATTGTACACATGATCAACTTCACTAAGACTTTGGGGACATCTATTTAGGTATGTGAATAGACACATGCATGTATGTACAAATCTATTTAAATGTGTGTATATACAATTGAGCACATATTCCTATATATACCTATATGATGCACAGGAAAGGCTCATATATATGCAATGCTTAGTTAATAAATAACTAACATAGGGCTTTTGAATTTAAAAGGATTTGGAGATAATTACCTTTAGTTTTTAGGAGTCATGCTAATGAGGTGAGTTTACAATACTGATAAGGAATTGACATTAATAATAAAAATACAAAACATAAGATGCTTAAGCCTACAATGTGCACAGTATGCTAGGGCAACTAGACTCAACTAAGAAATAATGTTATTAGATAAACCATATATTTTTAAAAACCAATTTTAATGTCAATTCCTCCCTTTTCCTTCCCCACCCCCCCCCATCCCCTGGTTTCCTTCTAAAAAGTCCTAAAGTTTCATTAAAATAAATGTATGAGGGGGCAGTAGATAGAACACCAGCCCTGGAATCAGAAGGACCTGAGTTCAAATGTGGCCTCAGACACTTAATACCCTAGCTGTGTGAACTTAGGCAAGTTATTTAACCTCATTGCCTTGTAAAAATCAATCAATCTATGTTAAAAATACATACATACATACATACATTGAGTCGCCTAACCCCTAAAAGTCCTTGTATAGTCATAGGGGTGATAATGTAGGGTCAATATAGGGGTGATAATGACCCTACTCAGATCTACCTCTTGGGATTGTTGAGAGAGAAGACATTGATAAATACTAAATCGAATATTAGATAAAGCATCATATCAGCAACGAAGGAATTTGGAGTCTCTTAGAGTTCCCCATAATAAGATTTTTTACATGCAATGTAAACTTCAGATCTTATCATCAAGGTAGAGATGGCTGGTGGGGTAGTGAGGAAAGAAGGGATTTTCTGATATTTACTTTTTATAAGAGAGTTTCTATACAAAATTATTGCTTTTCCCAATTTGGATGGCAGTAATCAGTTTCCTAAGGTATAAATCTGGGGAAATCCCATGCAAGGATAACAAAACAACCTCTAGGGGCAATGGGTGAGGCTTGGCTGGGCTATGAAAATCTTTTTGGCTTCTATTGTATAAACCAGAAGCAAAGGCTAAAGAATAAATAAGACTTTTGCCAGTTTTATGAAAATGTTTTTAAAGGTGCTTTTACTTGGTGGTGGATTAACAGAGACAGTAAGGTTTTAGGCACCAGAGCATCTTCTCCCCTTACCTAAACTAGAGTAAAAACCCCAAGAGACCACGGAAATCAATAAATATTTAAAGATCATCTAGTCCAGATTCCCAACTTAAAAAAAAAATGAGGAAACTGAAGTCCACAGGTGTTAAGTGACTTGAGCAAGCTTGACTTGGATCTGCTGGAACCATGGCAAGCCAGGGCTGGGTCTACTCTTGTTACTTGTCCAGCCTTCAGAAAGTGATGAGAAAACTGTTAATAAGTCAGATTAAACTTCAAAGTGTGTCCTACATATATCTTTCCCGGGTGTTAAACATTTCCCAGCATATGACTGTATTTAAATGTCAAAAGAGTCTGAAAGTGAATTGAGGCCCTTGGACTCCAAATTCTGAATTCTTTTCACTGTATCATACAGCCTTTCTAATAAAAAAAAAAAAACCAAGAAAACAACCAGGGGTTATTTCTTAATTCTTCCTTAAGAGGAAGGCCCCAGTCTTCTTTCCTCTTTGGATTCCCCTAGAACCTTAAATGCTTTTGGAAATAAATCATGGGTAAATCTCATAAAGGATAAGGACATTTTCATTCTTGGCTCTCGCTAAATATTGTGAAGGGTCCTTTTTTTCTTCCCCTAACCCAAAAAAGTGGGGTCATTATGCTTTTTCAAAAAATGCCTCTTAGTCATATTTCAGTATAATTGATTTCCTTTACAACCCTAAGAATTTTATTTTATGCATTTAAAAACATTATTTCAATAGTCTTTATCAGATTGCTAAAGGGTTTTATGACACACAAAAAAGTTAGGAATCTGTTCCAATGTCACTACAAAGGCCTTAAGTAGACTGGTTCCTACTTCAGGACTTTGTTTTTTTTAAAAAAAAAAACCTAGGTTGGAGACCCAGAGGAAAGATTCAATCAGTTGATCTAAAGTGCCTCTCCTTTGCTAGGCACTTTCATTAAACCTCAGGGGATACATATATGTATGTGTGTGTGTGTATGTGTGTGTGTGTATATATATAATATATATAATATATATATACACACATATATGCATATATGCATATATAAAATAATAATTATTATTTTCAAGGAATTCATATTCTATGACCCAACAAAATTCTATTCCATGTTTTGGTTGTTGGGTTTTTGTTTTTTGGGGATTTTTTTGGTTAGGCTCAGGGGACACAAAGACAAGATGATGAACAAGAACTTTAGAAAGAGTAGGGCTGGCTGTATAGATTTAGGAGTTATTTACAGAAAAGATAATTGAACTTAGGTGGACTTGTTCAATAACAATGAAAGAGCCCTGGGCAGATCTTGGAGTTACTGAAGCAAAAGAAGCTTGAGAAGGTAAGAAAGCATACCCAGCTTCAGAAGTTAGTCAGCAGTTATAACTACAAAAAAAGTCTGTAAGGTTGAACTAAGGTCTGAGCAAAGGTCATCAGGTTTAGCAATTAGATCTTTAATAACATTGAAGAGACTGCTTTCTGTCAAGTGGAGAGGACTGAATTCAGATCATAACGGGTTAAGAAATGAGTAATATTGCTAGCTTTTTCTTGGAGTTTGTATGTAAAAGGGAGGAGAGATGTAGGATGAAAGCTTGAGGGGATGATAGAATCAGATTTTACTTTTTTTTGTAGAATGGGGGAAACATAGATATGTGTATAAGTAACAGGTAAGGAGTCTGTAGATGAGAGATTAAAATTAGAGAAAGGGATTAATCGAAAACATGGGAGATGTGATCAGAGCAAAGAGATAGAGGGGTTGACTCAGAAGAAGAGAGGTCATTTCAGACTGGAGGACAGATTTGGGATGATATAAAGGGTGTTTTATAGAACAGGAGAGAATGAAGAGCTCATGGTCTAGAAGGCTTTCCTTGAAAGATTTAACCACTGCATTGCTTTAACTTGGACTCACTATTTTTAGGGCAGTGGAACCCTTTGGCAGTCTGGAGAAGTCCCCATCTCCAAATGAAGCTTGTTTCATGGGTTCAAATAGTAACATGTGGGTCCTTTGTTACATATGTCATGTTAGAAAGACCTGGTGTCTAGTTCTAGTTTTACAACTTTCCTTCACTTTGCTGACTTCCTAATGTGTAATCTGTGACTTAGTATGATAAACCTTGTCTTGGTTAATTTATATCAAAATGCCATGGCACCATGCCTTAGATAAAGTGGGTACCTAATAAATGCCTGTTGAATTGAATTCAAAGTACTTTAATAACCATAAATAGGGTTATAAATATGAGCTCCCATGAATTTGGAAATTGAGGCCTAGATAACTGAAGTTAATAGGTTAAGCTCATTTAGCTAATTGGTGGCAATAGCAGAGACAAGATCATATTTACATGTATCCATGTACATGCTCTTTGCCCATACAGAAAGTAAGTTTCTTGAGGACAGATTTTTGCATTTCTGTCTTTAGGCATTTAATAAATGTTTGTTGATTAATTGACTAGACTCTAGGTCTCTTTCCTCAATATCTTATTATTCCCTATGATTACAGACAAATTCATGTAAGAATTGAAACTCCTTTTGATCAGTGGTTATACTAAACACAGTCTTTGATTCTTATATCAAAATTTAAATCTTTCAAATCTTAATGAATGGTATTACTGATTACCATGCCCCAGATTTGGCATAACTTAGTATAGGATATCATGATATGACATCTTCTCTCAAGAGTTCTAGGGGTAGCTTTAAGGGATTGCATGTGCCTTTTTTAGTATTATAGCTCATAAACCCCTACCAGTATGTTTTCCTTATTATCACTGATAGCAATTAATAAGCCAGGTTTAATTAGCTTTTAGGAACTGGTATAATGGTATTTTGTGACACCTTATCCCACAAGTACAAGTAGAATCCAAGGGAAAGTAGGCTTTATTTAACAAGCAAATTTAAGAAGCAAACTAGGCAAAAAGGGAAAATTCATAGCTTTTGGTTTCTGGAAATTCCTCCCCCCACCCCTTGTGGGGTATTCTCTTCTCCCTCCACAATATTTCACATAGTGATCTCATTGGATCTCATGGATCCAATGATCATGTCTATGCTGATGATTCTCAGATTTATTTGTCTAACTTTAACCTCTTTCCTGATTTCCAGTCTCATATCTCCAAATGTCTGTTGGACATCTTGAGCTGGATGTCTCCTAGATATCTTAACTTCAACATGCTCATAATTTAACTCATTATATTTCTCCTGCATCCTCCCCTCTTCATTGAAGGTACCATTATTCTCTCAGTCACCCAAGCTCATAACTGAGGTGTCATCCTTAACTCCTTTCTTCACCCCTTCCTCTTTCTCCATCACCACATCATATCCCATCTGTTACCAAGTCCTGTCAATTCTATTCTAGCAAAATCTCTCATATACACCCCCCTTTTTTTCTTCCTGCAATGATACCAACCTGAAGCAACCCTTATAAACTTCACACCTAGGTTACTGCAATAGTCTTCTGTATTGTCTCCTTGCCTTAAATATCTCCACTCTAATCTGTCTTCTATTCAGCTGCCAACATGATCTTTCTAAAGTGCAGGTCTGACGTGGCACCCTCCTATGCAATAAACTCCAAGCATCAACACCTCCAGAATCAAATACAAAAGCTTGTTTTGGCTCATAAAATCCTTCAAAACTTAAAACTTTTCCTATCTTTCCTGTCTTCTTATGTCTCAACTACTCCCTTCATATATATTCTGATTTCATATATTCTCATTTTAGTGTTGTTTCCTAGCTGTTCCTCTCTTATCTCACCTCCAAGATCTTTTTTTTTATCTCCATCAAAGCAGTGCCTTCTCTCTGATAATTATTTCAAATTTATCCTGTTATTTATTTTATCTATACATAGTTATTTGCATATTGTCTCTACCACTAGACACTGGGCTCCTTGAACATTGAGGTATTTTTTTTTTTGTCTTTCTTTATATTCCCTCTTGCTTAGCACAGTGTCTGGTACATAGTAGGAACTAATTAACTATTTGTGAAATTCCCCTTAGACAAAGTATAGCATTTCTGCTGGGGTTTTTTGGTAGCATTCCAAAGGTGCCTTTCCACAATTTATCTAGATTGTCCCCAGCTAGATACACATCCTGGATCAACTATTCTGGGGCTGCTACTAGGTCAAGGATACCAACGAATATTCCAAAAATCATCTGACTTGCTAAAATTCATAAAGTCCTGGAGTCTATGGTTGAGATTGAGTTTATGGTTCCAAGAGGTAAAATAATTTGTGTGCCTCCCCCTTCCATTTCTCTAGGAGCTTGATTAGAAAGCTTCTATTTTAAGTCCTCTTAATGGATCATCCATTTCAAATTAGAAGCTCCACTCAATTAATCTGAATGTATTCTCAATTCATCCATTGACTTTTAAGGCTTTTAAGGACTTTTAAATTCAACAAGGATTTTTTTCTATTTTGTCTAAAACTTATGGTTGGTTGGTTGATTGACTTAATAGAGGTATTTAGGTTGATTCATGCCTGCTTCATATTTTGGGAGGTCTCAGATATCTGTAATTATTGAACTAAAGGTAAGGAATAATACTTCTATTCATTCATTCAACAAGAAATTATTAAGAGCCTACTATGTGCCAACTAGACATTGTGCCAGGAATGGAAATACAAGGTCAAAAAAAGAACCAATTTCTGATTTTGTGTACCTTATTCTATTGAGCACCCTTATTCTACTGGGAAAAAAATAAATACACAAATAAGTAAATACAATATTTAATTAAAGGCTGAATAATTGAGGTGAAGATAGGGCAGAGTGGGAATCAGGATAGGCTCCTATAGGAGGGGGGCCCTTCAATTGTGCCTTGAAGGAAAGTAAATATTCTAAGAAATATGGATAAAGAAAGTAGTACATTACAAGCATGGAAGATAGCCTGTACAAAGATCTAGAGTTAGGAGAGGATGTTATTCTTATGTGGGGAGAAGTAAATATGCCAGAATGATTGGAGGTAAATTTTAAGGGAAAAATATATAAAAATGTATATCATGTCTGGAAAATATGTGAAATCTAATGTATGAAAAGTTTTCAATGTCAAATAGAGAAATTTGAATTTAATCCTGGAGGTACATATGTCTATAATGGGAAGGCAATTTAGAATGGTTACCATAGCACTTATATAATGCTTCAAGATTTATGCCTTCTCTTTCCCCTTCCAATATGATCACTTTCTCTTCCAAGTCATACATCTATACAAAACAAGACTACATCTTCCTGGGAGGCTCAAAGACCTTGGTGGCATAAAGCTCTCTTAAAAGCCCTAGTAGAAGACAAGTATTGAAACCATTCTTTCTCTTGGGAAAAACTAAATTCACCCCCCCATGACTTTTCTGTTCTTATTTATCCAGGGCCAATGGTATAAACTTTTTAGAAGGTTGTCATGTAGTTCACATGTGAAACACCCCACAGATACAAGATCATCTGCCCAACTCAATGACCCTCTCAAATCTAGGTTAGCATTTTATTAATATTGGGAAGACCAAGGCTTGGAAGAATGAAAAGCTAGTGCTAAGGAAGCAGTTTATGACCAAGGAAGAGATGGAGAACATCATTAAAAACAAACTAGATAATTTTGACTGCCTTAAATTAAAAAGCTTTTGAACAGACAAAACCACTGTAACCAAGATCAAAAGAAGTGTAGTAAATTGGGAAACAATTTTTACAGCTAGTATTTCTGACAAAGGACATTTCTAAAATATACAGAGAAATGAGTCAATTTTTTTTAAAACAAGCTATTCCCCAATTGACAAATGGTCAAAGGATATGCAAAGGAAATTTACAGATGAGGAAATCAAAGTGATCAATAGTCATATGAAAAATTGCTCTAAATCACTACTTATTAGAGAAAGGCAAATTAAAGCATCTCTGAGAGCAAATTTCTCTAACTGACATTAAGACCTCTCATACTGGCCAATACGACCAGAAAGGACAATGATCAATGTTGTGGGAAATCTGGGACACTAATATATTGTTGGTGGAGCTGTGGACTCATCCAACCTTTCTGGAGAGCAATTTGGAATTATGCCCAAAGGACAATAAAAATGTGTTTACCCTTTGATCCAACAATACCACTGGTCTATACCCTGAGAAGATTATGAAAAAGGGTAAAAACATCACTTGTACAAAAATATTCATACCAGCCCTGTTTGTAGTGGCAAAGAATTGGAAAATGAGTGAATGTTCATCAATTGAGGAATGGCTAAACAAATTGTGGTATGTGTATATTATGGAACACTATCGTTCTATTAGAAACCAGGAGGGACA